>NC_133745.1:20365614-20458114 GCF_048934315.1 Petromyzon marinus | reverse complement strand
TAACGGTGGAGGGGTTACCGGCGCCTCGCACCCATCCAGAGCCTCCATTGATCGTTGTGGTGGCGACAAGCATCAGGAGGGGAAAAGCCAATTTGAATTGGCAATTCCCCCCATGGCATTGCTCAGATTCACCTCAGCGTTACCGTCCAGCACCAACGAGGAGATCGGGGTTTTGCCAGACCACGAACAACATCAAGACCACCACCACCAACACCACCAATACCACCACCACAATCACCACCAACAACATCAACACCATCAACACCACCAATACCACCACCACAATCACTACCAACAACATCAACACCACCAACACCAATACTACCACCACAATCACCACCAACAACATCAACACCACCACCACCGACACCACCAATACCAACTACATCAACACCACCACCACCACCACCAATACCACCACCAGCAATACCACCACCAAAATCACCACCAACAACATCAAGACCACCAACACCACCACTACCAATACCACCACCACCACTACCAACAACATGAACACCACCACCGACACCACCACCACCGTCACCACCAATACCAAGAACATCAACACCACCACCACCACCACCAATACCACCACAATCACCACCACCACCGACACCACCAATACCAACACCACCACCACAATCACCACCAACAACATCAACACCACCACCACCGACACCACCACCAATACCATCACCACCAATACCACCACAATCACCACCGACACCACCGACACCACCAATACCAACACCGCCAATACCACCAATACCACCACCACAATCACCACCAACACCACCACGACCACCAGCACATACATACACAAACCCAACATGCAAATCGTACACGCAACTCAAATAACGCAAATCCGCCAGTGCCAAGCTCCCTCCCCGCCAACCTCCTCCGACTCGGGGGTGCCTGGCGTGAGCGGCGACCTCCCCTCGTCGCTGTCGCCACATCGGCGGCGCCGCGGCGGCGGCTTCGGCCGCCCGCGAGGCGACGGGCTGCGTGGACACCGACCCGCGAGGCCTCCCGGCCGCGTGCCTCCGGTGGACGCGGCGATGGCGTCGGCGCTCGCCGCGTTCTAACCGCGACCAGCGGGCAAAGCCCCCGCGCCACGGAGGCCGAGCGCCGTCGCCGCTACCGCCGTCGCTACCAGCAACAACCATCGTCACTACCACCGTCACCACCAGCAACAACCATCGTCACTACCACCGTCACTACCTCAACCACCGTCACTACCACCACAACCACCACAAACACCATCACTACCACCACAAACACCGTCACTACCACCAACAACCATCGTCACTACCACCAACAACCATCGTCACTACCACCGTCACTACCACCACAACCACCGTCACTACCACCACAACCACCACAAACACCATCACTACCACCAACAACCATCGTCACTACCACCGTCACTACCACCACAACCACCGTCACTACCACCACAACCACCACAAACACCGTCACTACCACCAACAACCATCGTCACTACCACCGTCACCACCACAAACACCGTCACTACCACCGTCACCACCACAAACACCGTCACTACCTCAACCACCGTCACTACCACCACAACCACCACAAACACCGTCACTACCACCGCAACCACCACCGACACGACCACCACAACCGCTATCACTACCAACACCGACATGACCACAACCACCATAGCTACCGCCACAACCATCGTCACTACCACCACAACCACTGTTGCTACCACCACAACCATCGTCACTACCACAACAACCACCATAGCTACCACCACAAACACCGTCACTACCACCAACAACCATCGTCGCTACCACCATAACCACTGTTGCTACCACCACAACCACCGTCACTATCACCACAACCACACCTCCGTCACGACCACCATAACCACCACCGACACGACCACAATCACCGCCACCAATTCCACAACCACCAGCGCCACGTCTATCACCACCACCACCACTGCCTCCATAACCACGAACACCACCGCCATCAACATCACCACCCCCACCACCACCGTCTCCGATACTGCTGCTGCTGCTGCGTCGATCAGTGTGATGACAACGATGATGATGCTGACCATGAAGATGATGATCATGATGATGATGACGTGATCAGGATGCCACTCGGATTCCTCGCCGTGAACTTTGCCAGGCATCTAATGATTTTTGTTCAATTAAAATTTCACCTTTCACGAATTAAAGTGGCCGATGGACCAGATGTCCCACTCTGCGTGAACGCGCGTTCAACTTCTTTAGCACCGTACGGAGGCAACCGGGCTCGTGGCTGTGATGGTGACGTCGCTTTTCACGAGGGTGGTGATGGGTGGTCACCACCACGCCCGGCCACCTTTGTCTCGCTCGTGCTGATGTTTGCACCCAGTACTCAGTTGAGGCTGGCTAGACCTAGGGGAGGCCCATAACCGGCTGGGATCACCACCATCACTGGCGTTGAGCGGGAATCGAACTCGCGTCTATGCCGGGCTCTGTAGCGTCATGCAGCAACGCTTACCGCTGCACCACCACTCCTCACATTCACTCGCGCCTGGGCCTGACGGTGCCAGGCTAGGTGCACTTTGGCTGACTGAGATGAGCGGTAGATGCACCACCAGCTGTACCCCCCTGCTGTGCCAGGCTAGGTGCAGGAGGTCACGGGACAGAACCAGGCAGGTGCCATGGGTTGGCCGATTCAGATGAGCGGTAGATGCACCACCAGCTGTACCCCCACTGCTGTGCCAGGCTAGGTGCAGGAGGTCACGGGACAGAACCAGGCAGGTGCCATGGGTTGGCCGATTCAGATGAGCGGTAGATGCACCACCAGCTGTACCCCCCCTGCTGTGCCAGGCTAGGTGCAGGAGGTCACGGGACAGAACCCGGCAGGTGCATTGGGTTGGCTGATTCAGATGAGCGGTAGATGCACCACCAGCTGTACCCCCTACTGTGCCAGGCTAGGTGCAGGAGGTCACGGGACAGAACCAGGCAGGTGCCGTGGGTTGGCCGATTCAGATGAGCGGTAGATGCACCACCAGCCGTACCCCCCTACTGTGCCAACTTGCTGTGTTTTAGCTGCCCGACGCTCTGTTCACTTACATCATTAGAACTCCTTTGCCAGTACCAAAATGTAATAATTGGGGTTTTTCACCTTTTTTTCTGGCAACAAAACTGAAACCTTTGTACAAGGATGCACGTCACTGCATTAACCACAATACCTTGTGGACCAATCAGTTTCAATGACAATGCATCATATATTATCATAGTATGTTTTTTTTGGTTTTGTTTGCATTTTGACTGCAGGTATTGTGGTCAATGCAGTGACGTGAATCCTTGTAAAAAAACGTTTCAGATTTGTTGCCAGAAAAAAAGGTGAAGAACCCCCATTATTATTATTATTATTAGCTCTGTTCATCGTTGTGAGTGTCGCTCCTCCGCCCTCCACTCTGCCAACTCTCACACTCGCTCACACTCGGAAGAACGGCCCTGCTTTGCATTGATTATTTCCGTGGACGACGCATCCGATCAACGACTTTCCACATTAGCGCCGTTTACAGATTAACGGCGCCACGGATCGATTTACAAACGCAGACAGAATCAGAATCTCGATTTAAAGCGTTCGTGACTGCAAGGATTCATCCTCTTTGGTTCTTTCGGTAAAGTCACCACCACGTAGAATGAGAATAAAATAATAAAATAACGCGATAAAATTCTCACGACGTTTCGGCCACAACGCAAGCGGCCGTCTTCAGGTGAAAGGTACAGACCTGTTGAAGCTCTGTCGTCCCGACAGGTCTGTACCTTCAACTTGAAGCTCTGTCGTCCCGACTGGTCTGTACCTTTCACCTGAAGACGGCCGCTTGCGTTGTGGCCGAAACGTCGTGAGAATTTTATTACGTTATTTTATTATTTTATTCTCATTCTACGTGGTGGTGACTTTACCGAAAGAACCAAAGAAGACGAATCAGAATCATCTGTATTTACAATCCGCGGGAGAAATCCTGTGAGCTATGAAGCTCTTTTTCACAGACGTCCAGCAGGGGCGGGTCAGAACTTGGCAACAGCATTAACAATTATTGTGTTTATTTTAGCAGGTAAGGCACACCGAGCTACAGTGAGGGAAAAAAACAAGTATTTGATCCCCTGCTGATTTTGTACGTTTGCCCACTGACCAAGAATTGTCTATAATTTTAATGGCAGGTTTATTTGAACAGTGAGAGACAGAATAACAAGAAAATCCAGAAAAACGCATGTCAAAAATGTTATAAATTGATTTGCATTTTAATCAGGGAAATAATTATTTGACCCCCTCTCAATCAGAAAGATTTCTGGCTCCCAAGTGTCTTTTATATGGGTAACGAGCTGAGATTAGGAGCACTCTTAAAGGGAGTGCTCCTAATCTCAGCTTGTTACCTGTATAAAAGACACCTGTTCACAGAAGCAATCAATCAATCAGATTCCAAACTCTCCACCATGGCCAAGACCAAAGAGCTCTCCAAGGATGTCAGGGACAAGATTGTAGACCTACACAAGGCTGGAATGGGCTACAAGACCATTGCCAAGCAGCTTGGTGAAAAGGTGACAACAGTTGGTGCGATTATTCGCAAATGGAAGAAACACAAAAAAACTGTCAATCTCCTTCGGCCTGGGGCTCCATGCAAAATCTCACCTCGTGGAGTTGCAATGATCATGAGAACGGTGAGGAATCAGCCCAGAACTACACGGGAGGATCTTGTCAATGATCTCAAGGCAGCTGGGACCATAGTCACCAAGAAAACAATTGGTAACACACTACGCCGTGAAGGACTGAAATCCTGCAGCGCCCGCAAGGTCCCCCTGCTCAAGAAAGCACATATAAATGCCCGTCTGAAGTTTGCCAATGAACATCTGAATGATTCAGAGGACAACTGGGTGAAAGTGTTGTGGTCAGATGAGACCAAAATGGAGCTCTTTGGCATCAACTCAACTCGCCATGTTTGGAGGAGGAGGAATGCTGCCTATAACCCCAAGAACACCATCCCCACCGTCAAACATGGAGGTGGAAACATTATGCTTTGGGGGTGTTTTTCTGATAAGGGGACAGGACAACTTCACCGCATCAAAGGGACAATGGACGGGGCCATGTACCGTCAAATCTTGGGCGAGAACCTCCTTCCCTCAGCCAGGGCATTGAAAATGGGTCGTGGATGGGTATTCCAGCATGACAATGACCCAAAACACACGGTCAAGGCAACAAAGGAGTGGCTCAAGAAGAAGCACATTAAGGTCCTGGAGTGGCCTAGCCAGTCTCCAGACCTTAATCCCATAGAAAATCTGTGGAGGGAGCTGAAGGTTCGAGTTGCCAAACGTCAGCCTCGAAACCTTAATGACTTGGAGAAGATCTTCAAAGAGGAGTGGGACAAAATCCCTCCTGAGATGTGTGCAAACCTGGTGGCCAACTACAAGGAACGTCTGACCTCTGTGATTGCCAACAAGGGTTTTGCCACCAAGTACTAAGTCATGTTTTGCAGAGGGGTTCAAATACTTATTGCCCTCATTAAAATGCAAATCAATTTATACCATTTTTGACATGCGTTTTTCTGGATTTTGTTATTGTTATTCTGTCTCTCACTGTTCAAATAAAACTACCATTAAAATTATAGACTGATCATTTCTTTGTCAGTGGGCAAACGTACGAAATCAGCAGGGGATCAAATACTTTTTTTCCCTCACTGTATGTAGATCTCTTTCAACAAATGATAGCAACTTAACGAAGCGGCTTATCAGCATCATCATCATCATGTGGACATTTTTAGCAGCAGCCAAATATATCGGCATAGACACGCCCCCTCCCTCCCCCCCATACGGGCAATGCCACGCCCACTTTATTCCATATACGGACATGGACACGCCCACTTCCATAAAATGGGCAACACCACACCCACTCTCTTCCATATACGGGCATAGCCACGCCCCGGTCTCTCCCACACCAGGGGCACGCCCCCACCAGGGGCACGCCCACACCAGGGGCACGCCTACCCCGTGGCGCCGTGGCGCTGCCCCTGCGCGAGCTGCCTCCGCCTGAGGCTGCGCTCGAGGCAACGCACGGCCCCCGCGTCCACCCACGTGTCCACCTTGTTCACAAACAGCTGGGGCTGGCGCAGCAGCCACGGCACGTCCCCCACCGCGTTGATGCAGATCCCGCGCACGTGCACGCCCCTATTGGGGGGGGGGGGGGTAGAGGGGGGGAGGGGGGGTTAAACAGCGAAGGGGTTCCCTGTAGACGGAGTTGTTATGGTCGGAGGCAGAGAGCCCTCCACTGACCCACACTAGGGTAGGGGTAGGGTAGGGGTAGAGTAGGGTAGAGTTAGGGTAGGGGTAGGGTTAGAGTAGGGGTAGGGTAGGGGTCGGGGTAGGGTAGGGGGAGGGTAGGGGTAGGGTTAGAGTAGGGGTAGGGTAGGGGTCGGGGTAGGGTAGGGGGAGGGTAGGGGTAGGGTTAGAGTAGAGTTAGGGTAGGGTTAGGGTAGGGGTAGGGTAGGGGTAGCGTTAGGTAGGGTTAAGGTTCGGGTAGGGTTAGGGTAGGGTTAAGGTTAGGGTAGGGTTAAGGTTAGGGTGGGGATAGGGTAGGGTTAAGGTTAGGGTAGGGTTAAGGTTCAGGTAGGGTTAGGGTAGGGTTAGGGTAGGGTTAAGGTTAGGGTAAAGTTAAGGTTCGGGTAGGGTTAAAGTTTGGGTAGGGTTAAGGTTTGGGTAGGGTTAAGGTTAGGGTAGGGTTAGCATAGGGTTAAGGTTTGGGTAGGGTTAAGATTAGGGTAGGGTTAGGGTAGGGTTAAGGTTATGGTAGGGTTAAGGCTTGGGTAGGGTTAGGGTAGGGCAGGGTTAGGGTAGGGTTACGGCAGGGTTAGGGTTAGGGTAGGGTTAGGGTAGGGTTAGGTTAGGGTAGGGTTAAGGTTAGGGTGGGGTTTGCGTAGGGTTAAGGTTAGGGCAGGGTAGGGTTAGGGAAGGGTTAGGGAAGGGTTAGGGAAGGGTTAGGGTAGGGTTAGGGTAGGGTTAAGGTTAGGGAAGGGTTAGGTTAGGGTAGGGTTAAGGTAAGGTTAGGGCAGGGTTAGGCGAGGCTAACACTGAACCCTACCTGCAGGAGGTACAATCAGGGCTTGGACATGGTTAGAGCGAGTAGGCTTTGGGTAGGGTCAGGGGTGGAGCAATGTTATGGGTACGGTAGTGGTGGTCTCACGGTAGTGGTAGTCTCACGGTAGGGGTGGTGTCACGGTAGGGGTGGTCTCACGGTAGGGGTGGTGTCACGGTAGGGGTAGTCTCACGGTAGTGGTAGTCTCACGGTAGGGGTAGTCTCACGGTAGTGGTGGTGTCACGGTAGGGGTGACCTCACGGTAGTGGTAGTCTCACGGTAGTGGTAGTCTCACGGTAGTGGTAGTCTCACGGTAGTGGTAGTCTCACGGTAGTGGTAGTCTCGCGGTAGTGGTAGTCTCACGGTAGAGGTAGTGTCACGGTAGGGGTAGTACCATGGTAGGGGTAGTCTCACGGTAGAGGTGGTGTCATGGTAGGGGTGGTCTCACGGTAGGGGTGGTGTCACGGTAGTGGTAGTCTCACGGTAGGGGTGGTGTCAAGGTAGGGGTGGTGTCACGGTTGGGGTGGTGTCACGGTAGGGGTAGTCTCACGGTAGTGAGGTGGTGTGACGGTAGGGGTAGTGTCACGGTAGGGGTAGTGTGACGGTAGGGGTAGTCTCAAGGTAGTGGTAGTCTCACGGTAGGGGTGGTGTCACGGTAGTGGTGGTGTCACGGTAGGGGTAGTCTCACGGTAGTGGTAGTCTCACGGTAGTGGCAGTCTCACGGTAGGGGTGGTGTCACGGTAGGAGTGGTGTCACGGTAGGGGTGGTCTCACGGTAGTGGTGGTGTCACGGTAGGGGTGGTGTCACGGTAGGGGTGGTCTCACGGTAGTGGTAGTCGCACGGTAGGGGTAGTCTCACGCTAGTGGTAGTCTCGCGGTAGTGGTAGTCTCATGGTAGAGGTAGTGTCACGGTAGGGGTAGTGTCACGGTAGGGGTAGTCTCACGGTAGGGGTGGTGTCACGGTAGAGGTGGTGTCACGGTAGGGGTAGTGTAACGGTAGTGGTAGTCTCACGGTAGTGGTAGTCTCGCGGTAGTGGTAGTCTCACGGTAGAGGTAGTGTCACGGTAGGGGTGGTCTCACGGTAGGGGTAGTCTCACGGTAGGGGTAGTCTCACGGTAGGGGTAGTGTCACGGTAGGGGTAGTCTCACGGTAGGGGTGGTCTCACGGTAGGGGTGGTGTCACGGAAGGGGTGGTGTCACGGTAGGGGTGGTCTCACGGTAGTGGTAGTCTCACGGTAGTGGTAGTCTCACAGTAGGGGTGGTGTCACGGTAGGGGTAGTCTCACGGTAGGGGTGGTCTCACGGTAGGGGTGGTGTCACGGTAGTGGTGGTCTCACGGTAGTGGTGGTGTCACGGTTGGGGTGGTGTCACGGTAGGGGTGGTGTCACGGTAGTGGTGGTCTCACGGTAGTGGTGGTGTCACGGTAGTGGTGGTGTGACGGTAGGGGTGGTCTCACGGTAGTGGTGGTGTCACGGTAGTGGTGGTGGCACGGTAGGGGTAGTCTCACGGTAGGGGTAGTCTCACGGTAGGGGTGGAGTCACGGTAGGGGTGGTGTCACGGTAGGGGTGGTGTCACGGTAGGGGTGGTGTCACGGTAGGGGTGGTGTCACGGTAGGGGTAGTCTCACGGTAGTGGTAGTCTCACGGTAGGGGTAGTCTCATGGTAGAGGTAGTGTCACGGTAGGGGTAGTGTCACGGTAAGGGTAGTCTCACGGTAGGGGTGGTGTCACGGTAGAGGTGGTGTCACGGTAGGGGTAGTGTCACGGTAGTGGTAGTCTCACGGTAGTGGTAGTCTCGTGGTAGTGGTAGTCTCACGGTAGAGGTAGTGTCACGGTAGGGGTGGTCTCACGGTAGGGGTAGTCTCACGGTAGGGGTAGTCTCACGGTAGGGGTAGTGTCACGGTAGGGGTGGTGTCACGGTAGGGGTGGTCTCACGGTAGTGGTAGTCTCACGGTAGTGGTAGTCTCGCGGTAGTGGTAGTCTCACGGTAGTGGTAGTCTCACAGTAGGGGTGGTGTCACGGTAGGGGTAGTCTCACGGTAGAGGTGGTGTCACGGTAGGGGTAGTCTCACGGTAGAGGTGGTGTCACGGTAGGGGTGGTCTCACGGTAGTGGTGGTGTCACGGTTGGGGTGGTGTCACGGTAGGGGTGGTGTCACGGGTAAGGGTGGTGTCACGGTAGTGGTGGTGTGACGGTAGGGGTGGTCTCACGGTAGTGGTGGTGTCACGCTAGGGGTGGTGTCACGGTAGTGGTGGTGGCACGGTAGGGGTAGTCTCACGGTAGGGGTAGTCTCACGGTAGGGGTGGAGTCACGGTAGGGGTGGTCTCACGGTAGGGGTGGTGTCACGGTAGGGGTGGTGTCACGGTAGGGGTGGTGTCACGGTAGGGGTGGTGTCACGGTAGGGGTAGTCTCACGGTAGTGGTAGTCTCACGGTAGGGGTAGTCTCATGGTAGAGGTAGTGTCACGGTAGGGGTAGTGTCACGGTAAGGGTAGTCTCACGGAAGGGGTGGTGTCACGGTAGAGGTGGTGTCACGGTAGGGGTAGTGTCACGGTAGTGGTAGTCTCACGGTAGTGGTAGTCTCGTGGTAGTGGTAGTCTCACGGTAGAGGTAGTGTCACGGTAGGGGTGGTCTCACGGTAGGGGTAGTCTCACAGTAGGGGTAGTCTCACGGTAGGGGTAGTGTCACGGTAGGGGTGGTGTCACGGTAGGGGTGGTCTCACGGTAGTGGTAGTCTCACGGTAGTGGTAGTCTCACGGTAGTGGTGGTCTCACGGTAGGGGTGGCCTCACGGTAGTGGTAGTCTCACGGTAGTGGTAGTCTCACGGTAGTGGTGGTCTCACGGTAGTGGTAGTCTCATGGTAGTGGTAGTCTCGCGGTAGTGGTAGCCTCACGGTAGAGGTGGTGTAACGGTAGGGGTAGTATCACGGTAGGGGTAGTCTCACAGTAGGGGTAGTCTCATGGTAGGGGTGGTGTCACGGTAGGGGTGGTCTCACGGTAGGCGTGGTCTCACGGTAGTGGGGTGGTGTCACGGTAGGGGTGGTGTCACGGTAGGGGTCGTGTCACGGTAGGGGTGGTGTCACGGTAGGGGTGGTGTCACGGTAGGGGTGGTGTCACGGTAGGGGTGGTGTCACGGTAGGGGTGGTCTCACGGTAGTGGTGGTATCACGGTAGGGGTGGCCTCACGGTAGTGGTAGTCTCACGGTAGTGGTGGTCTCACGGTAGTGGTAGTCTCACGGTAGTGGTAGTCTCACGGTAGTGGTAGTCTCGCGGTAGTGGTAGTCTCACGGTAGAGGTAGTGTAATGGTAGGGGTAGTATCACGGTAGGGGTAGTCTCACAGTAGGGGTAGTCTCATGGTAGGGGTGGTGTCACGGTAGGGGTGGTCTCACCGTAGGCGTGGTCTCACGGTAGGCGTGGTCTCACGGTAGGCGTGGTCTCACGGTAGTGGTGGTGTCACGGGTAGGGGTGGTGTCACGGTAGTGGTGGTGTCACGGGTAGGGGTGGTGTCACGGTAGGGGTAGTCTCACGGTAGTGGTGGTGTCACGGGTAGGGGTGGTGTCACGGTAGTGGTGGTGTCACGGGTAGGGGTGGTGTCACGGTAGTGGTGGTGTCACGGGTAGGGGTGGTGTCACGGTAGGGGTGGTGTCACGGTAGGGGTGGTCTCACGGTAGGGGTAGTCTCACGGTAGTGGTGGTGTCACGGGTAGGGGTGGTGTCACGGTAGTGGTGGTGTCACGGGTAGGGGTGGTCTCACGGTAGGGGTGGTCTCACGGTAGTGGTGGTCTCACGGTAGGGGTGGTGTCACGGCAGTGGTAGTCTCACGGTAGAGGTAGTGTCACGGTAGGGGAAGTGTCACGGTAGCGGTAGTCTCACGGTAGTGGTAGTGTGACGGTAGGGGTGGTCTCAAGGTAGAGGTGGTGTCACGGTAGGGGTGGTCTCACGGTAGGGGTGGTGTCACGGTAGGGGTAGTCTCGCGGTAGTGGTAGTCTCACGGTAGGGGTGGTGTCAAGGTAGTGGCAGTCTCACGGTAGGGGTGGTGTCACGGTAGGGGTAGTCTCACGGTAGGGGTGGTGTCACGGTAGGTGAAGTCTCACGGTAGTGAGGTGGTGTCACGGTAGGGGTGGTGTGACGGTAGGGGTAGTGTCACGGTAGGGGTAGTGTCACGGTAGTGGGGTGGAGTCACGGTAGTGGTGGTGTCACGGTAGGGGTGGTCTCACGGTAGTGGTAGTGTCACGGTAGGGGTGGTGTCACGGTAGTGGTGGTGTCACGGTAGGGGTATTCTCACGGTAGTGGTAGTGTCACGGTAGGGGTGGTGTCACGGTAGGGGTGGTGTCACGGTAGGGGTGGTCTCACGGTAGGGGTGGTGTCACGGTAGGGGTAGTCTCACGTTAGTGGTGGTGTCATAGTAGGGGTGGTCTCACGGTAGTGGTGGTCTCACGGTAGGGGTGACCTCACGGTAGTGGTAGTCTCACGGTAGTGGTAGTCTCACGGTAGTGGTGGTCTCACGGTAGTGGTAGTCTCACGGTAGTGGTAGTCTCGCGGTAGTGGTAGTCTCACGGTAGAGGTGGTGTCATGGTAGGGGTGGTCTCACGGTAGGGGTGGTCTCACGGTAGGGGTGGTGTCACGGTAGTGGTGGTCTCAAGGTAGGGGTGGTGTCACGGTTGGGGTGGTGTCACGGTAGGGGTAGTCTCACGGTAGGGGTGGTGTCATGGTTGGGGTGGTGTCACGGTAGTGGTAGTGTCACGGTAGGGGTGGTGTCACGGTAGTGGTGGTGTCACGGTAGGGGTGGTGTCACGGTAGTGGTGGTGTCACGGTAGGGGTAGTCTCATGGTAGGGGTGGTGTCACGGTAGGGGTAGTCTCACGGTAGTGGTAGTCTCACGGTAGGGGTGGTGTCACGGTAGGGATGGTGTCACGGTAGAGGTGGTCTCACGGTAGTGGTAGTCTCACGGTAGTGGTAGTCTCACGGTAGTGGTGGTCTCACGGTAGGGGTGGCCTCACGGTAGTGGTAGTCTCACGGTAGTGGTAGTCTCACGGTAGTGGTGGTCTCACGGTAGTGGTAGTCTCACGGTAGTGGTAGTCTCGCGGTAGTGGTAGTCTCACGGTAGAGGTAGTGTCACGGTAGGGGTAGTATCACGGTAGGGGTAGTCTCACGGTAGAGGTGGTGTCACGGTAGGGGTGGTCTCACGGTAGGGGTGGTGTCACGGTAGTGGTAGTCTCACGGTAGTGGTAGTCTCGCGGTAGTGGTAGTCTCACGGTAGGGGTGGTGTCAAGGTAGTGGCAGTCTCACGGTAGGGGTGGTGTCACGGTAGGGGTAGTCTCACGGTAGGGGTGGTGTCACGGTTGGGGTGGTGTCACGGTAGTGGTGGTGTCACGGTAGGGGTGGTGTCACGGTAGTGGTGGTGTCACGGTAGGGGTAGTCTCACGGTAGGGGTGGTATCACGGTAGGGGTAGTCTCACGGTAGTGGTAGTCTCCCGGTAGGGGTGGTGTCACGGTAGGGGTGGTGTCACGGTAGGGGTGGTCTCACGGTAGGGGTAGTCTCACGGTAGTGGTAGTCTCACGGTAGTGGTGGTTTCACGGTAGGGGTGGCCTCACGGTAGTGGTAGTCTCACGGTAGTGGTAGTCTCACGGTAGTGGTGGTCTCACGGTAGTGGTAGTCTCACGGTAGTGGTAGTCTCGCGGTAGTAGTAGTCTCACGGTAGAGGTAGTGTCACGGTAGGGGTAGTATCACGGTAGGGGTAGTCTCACAGTAGGGGTGGTGTCACGGTAGGGGTAGTCTCACGGTAGAGGTGGTGTCACGGTAGGGGTGGTCTCACGGTAGGGGTGGTGTCACGGTAGTGGTAGTCTCACGGTAGTGGTAGTCTCACCGTAGGGGTGGTGTCAAGGTAGTGGCAGTCTCGCGGTAGTGGTAGTCTCACCGTAGGGGTGGTGTCAAGGTAGTGGCAGTCTCACGGTAGGGGTGGTGTCACGGTAGGTGAAGTCTCACGGTAGTGAGGTGGTGTCACGGTAGGGGTGGTGTCACGGTAGGGGTGGTGTCACGGTAGGGGTGGTGTCACGGTAGGGGTGGTGTCACGGTAGGAGTGGTGTCACGGTAGGGGTGGTCTCACGGTAGTGGTAGTCTCACGGTAGTGGTGGTCTCACGGTAGGGGTGGTGTCACGGTAGGGGTGGTGTCACGGTAGGGGTGGTGTCACGGTAGGGGTGGTCTCACGGTAGGGGTAGTCTCACGGTACTGGTAGTCTCGCGGTAGTGGTAGTCTCACGGTAGAGGTAGTGTCACGGTAGGGGTGGTCTCACGGTAGGGGTAGTCTCACGGTAGGGGTAGTCTCACGGTAGGGGTGGTATCACGGTAGGGGTGGTCTCACGGTAAGCGTGGTCTCACGGTAGGCGTGGTCTCACGGTAAGGGTGGTGTCACGGTAGGGTTGGTGTCACGGTAGTGGTGGTGTCACGGGTAGAGGTGGTGTCACGGTAGTGGTGGTGTCACGGGTAGGGGTGGTGTCACGGTAGGGGTAGTCTCACGGTAGTGGTGGTGTCACGGGTAGGGGTGGTGTCACGGTAGTGGTGGTGTCACGGGTAGGGGTGGTGTCACGGTAGTGGTGGTGTCACGGGTAGGGGTGGTGTCACGGTAGGGGTGGTCTCACGGTAGGGGTAGTCTCACGGTAGTGGTGGTGTCACGGGTAGGGGTGGTGTCACGGTAGGGGTGGTGTCACGGTAGGGGTGGTGTCACGGTAGGGGTGGTGTCACGGTAGGGGTGGTGTCACGGTAGGAGTGGTGTCACGGTAGGGGTGGTCTCACGGTAGTGGTAGTCTCACGGTAGTGGTGGTCTCACGGTAGGGGTGGTGTCACGGTAGGGGTGGTGTCACGGTAGGGGTGGTGTCACGGTAGGGGTGGTCTCACGGTAGGGGTAGTCTCACGGTACTGGTAGTCTCGCGGTAGTGGTAGTCTCACGGTAGAGGTAGTGTCACGGTAGGGGTGGTCTCACGGTAGGGGTAGTATCACGGTAGGGGTAGTCTCACAGTAGGGGTGGTGTCACGGTAGGGGTAGTCTCACGGTAGAGGTGGTGTCACGGTAGGGGTGGTCTCACGGTAGGGGTGGTGTCACGGTAGTGGTAGTCTCACGGTAGTGGTAGTCTCACCGTAGGGGTGGTGTCAAGGTAGTGGCAGTCTCGCGGTAGTGGTAGTCTCACCGTAGGGGTGGTGTCAAGGTAGTGGCAGTCTCACGGTAGGGGTGGTGTCACGGTAGGTGAAGTCTCACGGTAGTGAGGTGGTGTCACGGTAGGGGTGGTGTCACGGTAGGGGTGGTGTCACGGTAGGGGTGGTGTCACGGTAGGGGTGGTGTCACGGTAGGAGTGGTGTCACGGTAGGGGTGGTCTCACGGTAGTGGTAGTCTCACGGTAGTGGTGGTCTCACGGTAGGGGTGGTGTCACGGTAGGGGTGGTGTCACGGTAGGGGTGGTGTCACGGTAGGGGTGGTCTCACGGTAGGGGTAGTCTCACGGTACTGGTAGTCTCGCGGTAGTGGTAGTCTCACGGTAGAGGTAGTGTCACGGTAGGGGTGGTCTCACGGTAGGGGTAGTCTCACGGTAGGGGTAGTCTCACGGTAGGGGTGGTATCACGGTAGGGGTGGTCTCACGGTAAGCGTGGTCTCACGGTAGGCGTGGTCTCACGGTAAGGGTGGTGTCACGGTAGGGTTGGTGTCACGGTAGTGGTGGTGTCACGGGTAGAGGTGGTGTCACGGTAGTGGTGGTGTCACGGGTAGGGGTGGTGTCACGGTAGGGGTAGTCTCACGGTAGTGGTGGTGTCACGGGTAGGGGTGGTGTCACGGTAGTGGTGGTGTCACGGGTAGGGGTGGTGTCACGGTAGTGGTGGTGTCACGGGTAGGGGTGGTGTCACGGTAGGGGTGGTCTCACGGTAGGGGTAGTCTCACGGTAGTGGTGGTGTCACGGGTAGGGGTGGTGTCACGGTAGTGGTAGTCTAACGGTAGGGGTGGTGTCACGGTAGGGGTGGTGTCACGGAAGGGGTGGTGTCACGGTAGTGGTAGTGTCATGGTAGGGGTGGTGTCACGGTAGTGGTGGTGTCACGGTAGGGGTGGTCTCACGGTAGGGGTGGTGTCACGGTAGGGGTAGTCTCACGGTAGTGGTGGTGTCATGGTAGGGTTGGTCTCACGGTAGTGGTGGTCTCACGGTAGGGGTGACCTCACGGTAGTGGTAGTCTCACGGTAGTGGTAGTCTCACGGTAGTGGTAGTCTCGCGGTAGTGGTAGTCTCACGGTAGAGGTAGTGTCACGGAAGGGGTAGTATCATGGTAGGGGTAGTCTCACGGTAGAGGTGGTGTCATAGTAGGGGTGGTCTCACGGTAGGGGTGGTGTCACGGTAGTGGTAGTCTCACGGTAGGGGTGGTGTCAAGGTAGGGGTGGTGTCACGGTTGGGGTGGTGTCACGGTAGGGGTAGTCTCACGGTAGGGGTGGTGTCACGGTTGGGGTGGTGTCACGGTAGTGGTAGTGTCACGGTAGGGGTGGTGTCACGGTAGTGGTGGTGTCACGGTAGGGGTAGTCTCATGGTAGGGGTGGTGTCACGGTAGGGGTAGTCTCACGGTAGTGGTAGTCTCACGGTAGTGGTAGTCTCACGGTAGGGGTGGTGTCACGGTAGGGGTGGTGTCACGGTAGGGGTGGTCTCACGGTAGGGGTAGTCTCACGGTAGTGGTAGTCTCACGGTAGTGGTGGTCTCACGGTAGGGGTGGCCTCACGGTAGTGGTAGTCTCACGGTAGTGGTAGTCTCACGGTAGTGGTGGTCTAACGGTAGTGGTAGTCTCACGGTAGTGGTAGTCTCGCGGTAGTGGTAGTCTCACGGTAGGGGTGGTGTCACGGTAGGGGTAGTCTCACAGTAGAGGTGGTGTCACGGTAGGGGTGGTCTCATGGTAGGGGTGGTGTCACGGTAGTGGTAGTCTCACGGTAGTGGTAGTCTCACCGTAGGGGTGGTGTCAAGGTAGTGGCAGTCTCGCGGTAGTGGTAGTCTCACAGTAGGGGTGGTGTCAAGGTAGTGGCAGTCTCACGGTAGAGGTGGTGTCACGGTAGTTGAAGTCTCACGGTAGTGAGGTGGTGTCACGGTAGTGGTGGTGTCACGGTAGGGGTGGTGTCACGGTAGGGGTGGTGTCACGGTAGGGGTGGTGTCACGGTAGGAGTGGTGTCACGGTAGGGGTGGTCTCACGGTAGTGGTAGTCTCATGGTAGTGGTGGTCTCATGGTAGGGGTGGTGTCACGGTAGGGGTGGTGTCACGGTAGTGGTGGTGTCACGGGTAGGGGTGGTGTCACGGTAGTGGTGGTGTCACGGGTAGGGGTGGTGTCACGGTAGGGGTGGTGTCACGGTAGGGGTGGTCTCACGGTAGGGGTAGTCTCACGGTAGTGGTGGTGTCACGGGTAGGGGTGGTGTCACGGTAGTGGTGGTGTCACGGGTAGGGGTGGTCTCACGGTAGGGGTAGTCTCACGGTAGTGGGAGTCTCGCGGTAGTGGTAGTCTCACGGTAGAGGTAGTGTCACGGTAGGGGTGGTCTCACGGTAGGGGTAGTCTCACGGTAGGGGTAGTCTCACGGTAGGGGTGGTGTCACGGTAGGGGTGGTCTCACGGTAGGCGTGGTCTCACGGTAGGGGTGGTGTCACGGTAGGGGTGGTGTCACGGTAGTGGTGGTGTCACGGGTAGGGGTGGTGTCACGGTAGTGGTGGTGTCACGGGTAGGGGTGGTGTCACGGTAGGGGTAGTCTCACGGTAGTGGTGGTGTCACGGGTAGGGGTGGTGTCACGTTAGTGGTGGTGTCACGGGTAGGGGTGGTGTCACGGTAGTGGTGGTGTCACGGGTAGGGGAGGTGTCACGGTAGGGGTGGTGTCACGGTAGGGGTGGTCTCACGGTAGGGGTAGTCTCACGGAAGTGGTGGTGTCACGGGTAGGGGTGGTGTCACGGTAGTGGTGGTGTCACGGGTAGGGGTGGTCTCACGGTAGGGGTGGTCTCACGGTAGTGGTAGTCTCACGGTAGTGGTGGTCTCACGGTAGGGGTGGTGTCACGGCAGTGGTAGTCTCACGGTAGTGGTAGTCTCACGGTAGAGGTAGTGTCACGGTAGGGGTAGTGTCACGGTAGCGGTAGTCTCACGGTAGGGGTAGTGTGACGGTAGGGGTGGTCTCAAGGTAGAGGTGGTGTCACGGTAGGGGTGGTCTCACGGTAGGGGTGGTGTCACGGTAGAGGTAGTCTCGCGGTAGTGGTAGTCTCACGGTAGGGGTGGTGTCAAGGTAGTGGCAGTCTCACGGTAGGGGTGGTGTCACAGTAGGGGTAGTCTCACGGTAGGGGTGGTGTCACGGTAGGTGAAGTCTCACGGTAGTGAGGTGGTGTCACGGTAGGGGTGGTGTGACGGTAGGGGTAGTGTCACGGTAGGGGTAGTGTCACGGTAGTGGTGGTGTCACGGTAGGGGTGGTGTCACGGTAGGGGTGGTGTCACGTTAGGAGTAGTCTCACGGTAGTGGGGTAGTGTCACGGTAGTGGTGGTGTCACGGTAGGGGTGGTCTCACGGTAGTGGTAGTCTAACGGTAGGGGTGGTGTCACGGTAGGGGTGGTGTCACGGAAGGGGTGGTGTCACAGTAGTGGTAGTGTCACGGTAGGGGTGGTGTCACGGTAGTGGTGGTGTCACGGTAGGGGTGGTCTCACAGTAGGGGTGGTGTCACGGTAGGAGTAGTCTCACGGTAGTGGTGGTGTCATGGTAGGGGTGGTCTCACGGTAGTGGTGGTCTCACGGTAGGGGTGACATCACGGTAGTGGTAGTCTCACGGTAGTGGTAGTCTCACGGTAGTGGTGGTCTCACGGTAGTGGTAGTCTCACGGTAGTGGTAGTCTCGCGGTAGTGGTAGTCTCACGGTAGAGGTAGTGTCACGGTAGGGGTAGTATCATGGTAGGGGTAGTCTCACGGTAGAGGTGGTGTCATGGTAGGGGTGGTCTCACGGTAGGGGTGGTGTCACGGTAGTGGTAGTCTCACGGTAGGGGTGGTGTCAAGGTAGGGGTGGTGTCACGGTTGGGGTGGTGTCACGGTAGGGGTAGTCTCACGGTAGGGGTGGTGTCACGGTTGGGGTGGTGTCACGGTAGTGGTAGTGTCACGGTAGGGGTGGTGTCACGGTAGTGGTGGTGTCACGGTAGGGGTGGTGTCACGGTAGTGGTGGTGTCACGGTAGGGGTAGTCTCATGGTAGGGGTGGTGTCACGGTAGGGGTAGTCTCACGGTAGTGGTAGTCTCACGGTAGGGGTGGTGTCACGGTAGGGGTGGTGTCTTGGTAGGGGTGGTCTCACGGTAGGGGTAGTCTCACGGTAGTGGTAGTCTCACGGTAGTGGTGGTCTCACGGTAGGGGTGGCCTCACGGTAGTGGTAGTCTCACGGTAGTGGTAGTCTCACGGTAGTGGTGGTCTCACGGTAGTGGTAGTCTCACGGTAGTGGTAGTCTCGCGGTAGTGGTAGTCTCACGGTAGAGGTAGTGTCACGGTAGGGGTAGTATCACGGTAGGGGTAGTCTCACAGTAGGGGTGGTGTCACGGTAGGGGTAGTCTCACGGTAGAGGTGGTGTCACGGTAGGGGTGGTCTCATGGTAGGGGTGGTGTCACGGTAGTGGTAGTCTCACGGTAGTGGTAGTCTCACCGTAGGGGTGGTGTCAAGGTAGTGGCAGTCTCGCGGTAGAGGTGGTGTCACGGTAGTTGAAGTCTCACGGTAGTGAGGTGGTGTCACGGTAGTGGTGGTGTCACGGTAGGGGTGGTGTCACGGTAGGGGTGGTGTCACGGTAGGGGTGGTGTCACGGTAGGAGTGGTGTCACGGTAGGGGTGGTCTCACGGTAGTGGTAGTCTCACGTTAGTGGTAGTACCGCGGTAGTGGTAGTCTCACGGTAGAGGTAGTGTCACGGTAGGGGTGGTCTCACGGTAGGGGTAGTCTCACGGTAGGGGTAGTCTCACGGTAGGGGTGGTGTCACGGTAGGGGTGGTCTCACGGTAGGCGTGGTCTCACGGTAGGGGTGGTCTCACGGTAGGGGTGGTGTCACGGTAGGGGTGGTGTCACGGTAGTGGTGGTGTCACGGGTAGGGGTGGTGTCACGGTAGTGGTGGTGTCACGGGTAGGGGTGGTGTCACGGTAGGGGAAGTCTCCCGGTAGTGGTGGTGTCACGGGTAGGGGTGGTGTCACGGTAGTGGTGGTGTCACGGGTAGGGGTGGTGTCACGGTAGTGGTGGTGTCACGGGTAGGGGTGGTGTCACGGTAGGGGTGGTGTCACGGTAGGGGTGGTCTCACGGTAGGGGTGGTGTCACGGTAGTGGTGGTGTCACGGGTAGGGGTGGTCTCACGGTAGGGGTGGTCTCACGGTAGTGGTAGTCTCACGGTAGTGGTGGTCTCAAGGTAGGGGTGGTGTCACGGCAGTGGTAGTCTCACGGTAGTGGTAGTCTCACGGTAGAGGTAGTGTCACGGTAGGGGTAGTGTCACGGTAGCGGTAGTCTCACGGTAGGGGTAGTGTGACGGTAGGGGTGGTCTCAAGGTAGAGGTGGTGTCACGGTAGGGGTTGTCTCACGGTAGGGGTGGTGTCACGGTAGGGGTAGTCTCGCGGTAGTGGTAGTCTCACGGTAGGGGTGGTGTCAAGGTAGTGGCAGTCTCACGGTAGGGGTGGTGTCACAGTAAGGGTAGGCTCACGGTAGGGGTGGTGTCACGGTAGGTGAAGTCTCACGGTAGTGAGGTGGTGTCACGGTAGGGGTGGTGTGACGGTAGGGGTAGTGTCACGGTAGGGGTGGTGTCACGGTAGTGGTAGTCTCACGGTAGGGGTGGTGTCAAGGTAGGGGTGGTGTCACGGTTGGGGTGGTGTCACGGTAGGGGTAGTCTCACGGTAGGGGTGGTGTCACGGTAGGTGAAGTCTCACGGTAGTGAGGTGGTGTGACGGTAGGGGTAGTGTCACGGTAGGGGTAGTGTCACGGTAGGGGTGGTGTCACGGTAGTGGCAGTCTCACGGTAGAGGTGGTGTCACGGTAGGGGTGGTCTCACGGTAGGGGTGGTGTCACGGTAGGGGTGGTGTCACGGTAGGGGTGGTGTCACGGTAGGGGTAGTGTCACGGTAGTGGTGGTGTCACGGTAGGGGTGGTGTCACGGTAGGGGTAGGCTCACGGTAGTGGTAGTCTCACGGTAGGGGTAGTCTCATGGTAGAGGTAGTGTCACGGTAGGGGTAGTGTCACGGTAAGGGTAGTCTCACGGTAGGGGTGGTGTCACGGTAGAGGTGGTGTCACGGTAAGTGTAGTGTCACGGTAGTGGTAGTCTCACAGTAGTGGTAGTCTCGCGGTAGTGGTAGTCTCACGGTAGAGGTAGTGTCACGGTAAGGGTGGTCTCACGGTAGGGGTAGTCTCACGGTAGGGGTAGTCTCACGGTAGGGGTAGTGTCACGGTAAGGGTGGTCTCACGGTAGGGGTAGTGTCACGGTAGGGGTGGTCTCACGGTAGTGGTAGCCTCACGGTAGTGGTGGTTTTACGGTAGTGGTAGTCTCATGGTAGTGGTAGTCTCGCGGTAGTGGTAGTCTCACGGTAGAGGTAGTGTCACGGTAGGGGTAGTATCACGGTAGGGGTAGTCTCACGGTAGAGGTGGTGTCACGGTAGGGGTGGTCTCACGGTAGGGGTGGTGTCACGGTAGTGGTAGTCTCACGGTAGTGGTAGTCTCACGGTAGTGGTAGTCTCACGGTAGGGGTGGTGTCACGGTAGGGGTGGTGTCACGGTAGGGGTAGTGTCACGGTAGTGGTAGTGTCACGGTAGGGGTAGTATCACGGTAGGGGTGGTCTCACGGTAGTGGTAGTCTCACGTTAGTGGTAGTCTCACGGTAGTGGTAGTCTCACGGTAGTGGGTGTCTCACGGTAGGGGTGGCCTCAAGGTAGTGGTAGTCTCACGGTAGTGGTGGTCTCACGGTAGTGGTAGTCTCACGGTAGTGGTGGTGTCACGGTAAGGGTAGTATCACGGTAGGGGTAGTCTCACGGTAGAGGTGGTGTCACGGTAGGGGTGGTCTCACGGTAGGGGTGGTGTCACGGTAGTGGTAGTCTCACGGTAGTGGTAGTCTCGCGGTAGTGGCAGTCTCACGGTAGGGGTGGTGTCACGGTAGGGGTAGGCTCACGGTAGTGGGGTGGTGTCACGGTAGGGGTGGTCTCACGGTAGGGGTGGTGTCACGGTAGGGGTGGTGTCACGGTAGGGGTGGTGTCACGGTAGGGGTAGTGTCACGGTAGTGGTGGTGTCACGGTAGGGGTGGTGTCACGGTAGGGGTAGGCTCACGGTAGTGGCAGACTCACGGTAGGGGTAGTCTCATGGTAGAGGTAGTGTCACGGTAGGGGTAGTGTCACGGTAAGGGTAGTCTCACGGTAGGGGTGGTGTCACGGTAGAGGTGGTGTCACGGTAGGGGTAGTGTCACGGTAGTGGTAGTCTCACGGTAGTGGTAGTCTCGCGGTAGTGGTAGTCTCACGGTAGAGGTAGTGTCACGGTAGGGGTGGTCTCACGGTAGGGGTAGTCTAACGGTAGGGGTAGTCTCACGGTAGGGGTAGTGTCACGGTAGGGGTGGTCTCACGGTAGTGGTAGTCTCACGGTAGTGGTGGTCTCACGGTAGTGGCAGTCTCACGGTAGGGGTGGTGTCAAGGTAGGGGTAGGCTCACGGTAGTGGGGTGGTGTCACGGTAGTGGTGGTGTCACGGTAGGGGTGGTCTCACGGTAGTGGTAGTGTCACGGTAGGGGTGGTGTCACGGTAGTGGTGGTGTCACGGTAGGGGTGGTCTCACGGTAGTGGTGGTCTCACGGTAGGGGTGGCCTCACGGTAGGGGTGGTGTCACGGTAGTGGTAGTCTCGCGGTAGTGGTAGTCTCACCATAGGGGTGGTGTCAAGGTAGTGGCAGTCTCACGGTAGGGGTGGTGTCACGGTTGGGGTGGTGTCACGGTAGGGGTGGTGTCACGGTAGGGGTGGTGTCACGGTAGGGGTAGTGTCACGGTAGGGGTAGTCTCACGGTAGTGGTAGTCTCGCGGTAGAGGTAGTGTCACGGTAGGGGTAGTGTCACGGTAGGGGTGGTGTCACGGTAGTGGGGTGGTGTCACGGTAGTGGTGGTGTCACGGTAGGGGTGGTCTCACGGTAGTGGTAGTGTCACGGTAGGGGTGGTGTCACGGTAGTGGTGGTGTCACGGTAGGGGTGGTCTCACGGTAGTGGTGGTCTCACGGTAGGGGTGGCCTCACGGTAGTGGTCGTATCACGGTAGTGGTAGTCTCACGGTAGAGGTAGTGTCACGGTAGGGGTAGTCTCACAGTAGGGGTGGTGTCACGGTAGTGGTAGTCTCGCGGTCGTGGTAGTCTCACCATAGGGGTGGTGTCAAGGTAGTGGCAGTCTCACGGTAGGGGTGGTGTCACGGTTGGGGTGGTGTCACGGTAGGGGTGGTGTCACGGTAGGGGTGGTGTCACGGTAGGGGTAGTGTCACGGTAGGGGTAGTCTCACGGTAGTGGTAGTCTCGCGGTAGAGGTAGTGTCACGGTAGGGGTAGTGTCACGGTAGGGGTGGTGTCACGGGTAGGGGTGGTGTCACGGTAGTGGTGGTGTGACGGTAGGGGTGGTGTCACGGTAGGGGTGGTCTCACGGTAGTGGTAGTGTCACGGTAGGGGTAGTCTCACGGTAGGGGTGGTGTCACGGTAGGTGAAGTCTCACGGTAGTGAGGTGGTGTGACGGTAGGGGTAGTGTCACGGTAGGGGTAGTGTCACGGTAGGGGTAGTGTCACGGTAGGGGTGGTGTCACGGTAGTGGCAGTCTCACGGTAGGGGTGGTGTCACGGTAGGGGTGGTGTCACGGGTAGGGGTGGTGTCACGGTAGTGGTGGTGTGACGGTAGGGGTGGTCTCACGGTAGGGGTGGTGTCACGGTAGGGGTGGTGTCACGGTAGGGGTGGTGTCACGGTAGGGGTGGTGTCACGGTAGGGGTAGTGTCACGGTAGTGGTGGTGTCACGGTAGGGGTGGTCTCACGGTAGTGGCAGTCTCACGGTAGGGGTGGTGTCACGGTAGGGGTGGTGTCACGGTAGGGGTGGTGTCACGGTAGGGGTAGTGTCACGGTAGTGGTGGTGTCACGGTAGGGGTGGTGTCACGGTAGTGGTAGTCTCGCGGTAGTGGTAGTCTCACGGTAGAGGTAGTGTCACGGTAGGGGTGGTCTCACGGTAGGGGTAGTCTCACGGTAGGGGTAGTCTCACGGTAGGGGTAGTGTCACGGTAGGGGTGGTCTCACGGTAGTGGTAGTCTCACGATAGTGGTAGTCTCACGGTAGTGGTGGTCTCACGGTAGGGGTGGCCTCACGGTAGTGGTAGTCTCACGGTAGTGGTAGTCTCACGGTAGTGGTGGTCTCACGGTAGTGGTAGTCTCATGGTAGTGGTAGTCTCGCGGTAGTGGTAGTCTCACGGTAGAGGTAGTGTCACGGTAGGGGTAGTATCACGGTAGGGGTAGTCTCACGGTAGAGGTGGTGTCACGGTAGGGGTGGTCTCACGGTAGGGGTGGTGTCACGGTAGTGGTAGTCTCACGGTAGTGGTAGTCTCGCGGTAGTCGTAGTCTCACGGTAGGGGTGGTGTCACGGTAGGGGTGGTGTCACGGTAGTGGTAGTGTCACGGTAGGGGTGGTCTCACGGTAGGGGTGGTGTCACGGTAGTGGTAGTCTCACGTTAGTGGTAGTCTCACGGTAGTGGCACTCTCACAGTAGTGGGGGTCTCACGGTAGGGGTGGCCTCAAGGTAGTGGTAGTCTCACGGTAGTGGTAGTCTCACGGTAGTGGTGGTCTCACGGTAGTGGTAGTCTCACGGTAGTGGTAGTCTCGCGGTAGTGGTAGTCTCACGGTAGAGGTAGTGTCACGGTAGGGGTAGTATCACGGTAGGGGTAGCCTCACGGTAGAGGTGGTGTCACGGTAGGGGTGGTCTCACGGTAGGGGTGGTGTCACGGTAGTGGTAGTCTCACGGTAGTGGTAGTCTCGCGGTAGTGGCAGTCTCACGGTAGGGGTGGTGTCACGGTAGGGGTAGGCTCACGGTAGTGGGGTGGTGTCACGGTAGTGGTGGTGTCACGGTAGGGGTGGTCTCACGGTAGTGGTAGTGTCACGGTAGGGGTGGTGTCACGGTAGGGGTAGTCTCACGGTAGTGGTAGTCTCACGGTAGGGGTGGTGTCACGGTAGGGGTGGTGTCACGGTAGGGGTGGTCTCACGGTAGTGGTGGTCTCACGGTAGGGGTGGCCTCACGGTAGTGGTCGTCTCACGGTAGTGGTAGTCTCACGGTAGTGGTAGTCTCGCGGTAGTGGTAGTCTCACGGTAGAGGTAGTGTCACGGTAGGGGTAGTATCACGGTAGGGGTAGCCTCACAGTAGGAGTGGTGTCACGGTAGTGGTAGTCTCGCGGTAGTGGTAGTCTCACCGTAGGGGTGGTGTCAAGGTAGTGGCAGTCTCACGGTAGGGGTGGTGTCACGGTTGGGGTGGTGTCACGGTAGGGGTGGTGTCACGGTAGGGGTGGTGTCATGGTAGGGGTAGTGTCACGGTAGGGGTAGTCTCACGGTAGTGGTAGTCTCACGGTAGGGGTAGTATCACGGTAGGGGTAGTCTCACAGTAGGGGTGGTGTCACGGTAGTGGTATTCTCGCGGTAGTGGTAGTCTCACCGTAGGGGTGGTGTCAAGGTAGTGGCAGTCTCACGGTAGGGGTGGTGTCACGGTTGGGGTGGTGTCACGGTAGGGGTGGTGTCACGGTAGGGGTGGTGTCATGGTAGGGGTAGTGTCACGGTAGGGATAGTCTCACGGTAGTGGTAGTCTCACGGTAGAGGTAGTGTCACGGTAGGGGTAGTGTCACGGTAGGGGTGGTGTCACGGGTAGGGGTGGTGTCACGGTAGTGGTGTTGTGACGTTAGGGGTGGTGTCACGGTAGGGGTGGTCTCACGGTAGTGGTAGTGTCGCGGTAGGGGTGGTGTCACGGTAGGGGTGGTGTCACGGTAGGGGTAGTCTCACGGTAGTGGTATTCTCACGGTAGGGGTGGAGTCACGGTAGGGGTGGTCTCACGGTAGGGGTGGTGTCACGGTAGGGGTGGTGTCACGGTAGGGGTGGTGTCACGGTAGGGGTAGTGTCACGGTAGTGGTGGTGTCACGGTAGGGGTGGTGTCACGGTAGGGTTGGTGTCACGGTAGGGGTAGTCTCACGGTAGTGGTAGTCTCACGGTAGGGGTAGTCTCATGGTAGAGATAGTGTCACGGTAGGGGTAGTGTCACGGTAAGGGTGGTATCACGGTATGGGTGGTGTCACGGTAGAGGTGGTGTCACGGTAGGGGTAGTGTCACGGTAGTGGTAGTCTCACGGTAGTGGTAGTCTCGCGGTAGTGGTAGTCTAACGGTAGAGGTAGTGTCACGGTAGGGGTGGTCTCACGGTAGGGGTAGTCTCACGGTAGGGGTAGTCTCACGGTAGGGGTAGTGTCACGGTAGGGGTGGTCGCACGGTAGTGGTAGTCTCACGGTAGTGGTAGTCTCACGGTAGTGGTGGTCTCACGGTAGGGGTGGCCTCACGGTAGTGGTAGTCTCACGGTAGTGGTAGACTCACGGTAGTGGTAGTCTCACGGTAGTGGTAGTCTCGCGGTAGTGGTAGTCTCACGGTAGAGGTAGTGTCACGGTAGGGGTAGTATCACGGTAGGGGTAGTCTCACGGTAGAGGTGGTGTCACAGTAGGGGTGGTCTCACGGTAGGGGTGGTGTCACGGTAGTGGTAGTCTCACGGTAGTGGTAGTCTCGCGGTAGTGGTAGTCTCATGGTAGTGGTAGTCTCGCGGTAGTGGTAGTCTCACGGTAGAGGTAGTGTCACGGTAGGGGTAGTGTCACGGTAGTGGTAGTGTCACGGTAGGGGTGGTCTCACGGTAGGGGTGGTGTCACGGTAGTGGTAGTCTCACGTTAGTGGTAGTCTCACGGTAGTGGCAGTCTCACAGTAGTGGGGGTCTCACGGTAGGGGTGGCCTCAAGGTAGTGGTAGTCTCACGGTAGTGGTAGTCTCACGGTAGTGGTGGTCTCACGGTAGTGGTAGTCTCACGGTAGTGGTAGTCTCGCGGTAGTGGTAGTCTCACGGTAGAGGGAGTGTCACGGTAGGGGTAGTATCATGGTAGGGGTAGCCTCACGGTAGAGGTGGTGTCACGGTAGGGGTGGTCTCACGGTAGGGGTGGTGTCACGGTAGTGGTAGTCTCACGGTAGTGGTAGTCTCGCGGTAGTGGCAGTCTCACGGTAGGGGTGGTGTCACGGTAGGGGTAGGCTCACGGTAGTGGGGTGGTGTCACGGTAGTGGTGGTGTCACGGTAGGGGTGGTCTCACGGTAGTGGTAGTGTCACAGTAGGGGTGGTGTCACGGTAGGGGTAGTCTCACGGTAGTGGTAGTCTCACGGTAGGGGTGGTGTCACGGTAGGGGTGGTGTCACGGTAGGGGTGGTCTCACGGTAGTGGTGGTCTCACGGTAGGGGTGGCCTCACGGTAGTGGTCGTCTCACGGTAGTGGTAGTCTCACGGTAGTGGTAGTCTCGCGGTAGTGGTAGTCTCACGGTAGAGGTAGTGTCACGGTAGGGGTAGTATCACGGTAGGGGTAGTCTCACAGTAGGAGTGGTGTCACGGTAGTGGTAGTCTCGCGGTAGTGGTAGTCTCACCGTAGGGGTGGTGTCAAGGTAGTGGCAGTCTCACGGTAGGGGTGGTGTCACGGTTGGGGTGGTGTCACGGTAGGGGTGGTGTCACGGTAGGGGTGGTGTCATGGTAGGGGTAGTGTCACGGTAGGGGTAGTCTCACGGTAGTGGTAGTCTCACGGTAGTGGTAGTCTCACGGTAGGGGTAGTATCACGGTAGGGGTAGTCTCACAGTAGGGGTGGTGTCACGGTAGTGGTAGTCTCGCGGTAGTGGTAGTCTCACCGTAGGGGTGGTGTCAAGGTAGTGGCAGTCTCACGGTAGGGGTGGTGTCACGGTTGGGGTGGTGTCACGGTAGGGGTGGTGTCACGGTAGGGGTGGTGTCATGGTAGGGGTAGTGTCACGGTAGGGGTAGTCTCACGGTAGTGGTAGTCTCACGGTAGAGGTAGTGTCACGGTAGGGGTAGTGTCACGGTAGGGGTGGTGTCACGGGTAGGGGTGGTGTCACGGTAGTGGTGGTGTGACGTTAGGGGTGGTGTCACGGTAGGGGTGGTCTCACGGTAGTGGTAGTGTCGCGGTAGGGGTGGTGTCACGGTAGTGGTGGTGTCACGGTAGGGGTGGTCTCACGGTAGTGGTAGTGTCGCGGTAGGGGTGGTGTCACGGTAGGGGTGGTGTCACGGTAGGGGTAGTCTCACGGTAGTGGTATTCTCACGGTAGGGGTGGAGTCACGGTAGGGGTGGTCTCACGGTAGGGGTGGTGTCACGGTAGGGGTGGTGTCACGGTAGGGGTGGTGTCACGGTAGGGGTAGTGTCACGGTAGTGGTGGTGTCACGGTAGGGGTGGTGTCACGGTAGGGTTGGTGTCACGGTAGGGGTAGTCTCACGGTAGTGGTAGTCTCACGGTAGGGGTAGTCTCATGGTAGAGATAGTGTCACGGTAGGGGTAGTGTCACGGTAAGGGTGGTATCACGGTATGGGTGGTGTCACGGTAGAGGTGGTGTCACGGTAGGGGTAGTGTCACGGTAGTGGTAGTCTCACGGTAGTGGTAGTCTCGCGGTAGTGGTAGTCTAACGGTAGAGGTAGTGTCACGGTAGGGGTGGTCTCACGGTAGGGGTAGTCTCACGGTAGGGGTAGTCTCACGGTAGGGGTAGTGTCACGGTAGGGGTGGTCGCACGGTAGTGGTAGTCTCACGGTAGTGGTAGTCTCACGGTAGTGGTGGTCTCACGGTAGGGGTGGCCTCACGGTATTGGTAGTCTCACGGTAGTGGTAGACTCACGGTAGTGGTAGTCTCACGGTAGTGGTAGTCTCGCGGTAGTGGTAGTCTCACGGTAGAGGTAGTGTCACGGTAGGGGTAGTATCACGGTAGGGGTAGTCTCACGGTAGAGGTGGTGTCACAGTAGGGGTGGTCTCACGGTAGGGGTGGTGTCACGGTAGTGGTAGTCTCACGGTAGTGGTAGTCTCGCGGTAGTGGTAGTCTCATGGTAGTGGTAGTCTCGCGGTAGTGGTAGTCTCACGGTAGAGGTAGTGTCACGGTAGGGGTAGTATCACGGTAGGGGTAGTCTCACGGTAGAGGTGGTGTCACGGTAGGGGTGGTCTCACGGTAGGGGTGGTGTCACGGTAGTGGTAGTTTCACGGTAGTGGTAGTCTCGCGGTACTGGTAGTCTCACGGTAGGGGTGGTGTCACGGTAGGGGTGGTGTCACGGTAGGGGTAGTGTCACGGTAGTGGTAGTGTCACGGTAGGGGTAGTATCACAGTAGGGGTGGTCTCACGGTAGTGGTAGTCTCACGTTAGTGGTAGTCTCACGGTAGTGGTAGTCTCACGGTAGTGGGGGTCTCACGGTAGGGGTGGCCTCAAGGTAGTGGTAGTCTCACGGTAGTGGTAGTCTCACGGTAGTGGTGGTCTCACGGTAGTGGTAGTCTCATGGTAGTGGTAGTCTCGCGGTAGTGGTAGTCTCACGGTAGAGGTAGTGTCACGGTAGGGGTAGTATCACGGTAGGGGTAGTCTCACGGTAGAGGTGGTATCACGGTAGGGGTGGTCTCACGGTAGGGGTGGTGTCACGGTAGTGGTAGTCTCACGGTAGGGGTGGTCTCACGGTAGGGGTAGGCTCACGGTAGTGGGGTGGTGTCACGGTAGTGGTGGTGTCACGGTAGGGGTGGTCTCACGGTAGTGGTAGTGTCACGGTAGGGGTGGTGTCACGGTAGTGGTGGTGTCACGGTAGGGGTAGTCTCACGGTAGTGGTAGTCTCACGGTAGGGGTGGTGTCACGGTAGGGGTGGTGTCACGGTAGGGGTGGTCTCACGGTAGTGGTGGTCTCACGGTAGGGGTGGCCTCACCGTAGTGGTAGTCTCACGGTAGTGGTAGTCTCACGGTAGTGGTAGTCTCACGGTAGTGGTAGTCTCGTGGTAGTGGTAGTCTCACGGTAGAGGTAGTGTCACGGTAGGGGTAGTATCACGGTAGGGGTAGTCTCACAGTAGGGGTGGTGTCACGGTAGTGGTAGTCTTGCGGTAGTGGTAGTCTCACCGTAGGGGTGGTGTCAAGGTAGTGGCAGTCTCACGGTAGGGGTGGTGTCACGGTTGGGGTGGTGTCACGGTAGGGGTAGGCTCACGGTAGTGGGGTGGTGTCACGGTAGTGGTGGTGTCACGGTAGGGGTGGTCTCACGGTAGTGGTAGTGTCACAGTAGGGGTGGTGTCACGGTAGGGGTAGTCTCACGGTAGTGGTAGTCTCACGGTAGGGGTGGTGTCACGGTAGGGGTGGTGTCACGGTAGGGGTGGTCTCACGGTAGTGGTGGTCTCACGGTAGGGGTGGCCTCACGGTAGTGGTCGTCTCACGGTAGTGGTAGTCTCACGGTAGTGGTAGTCTCGCGGTAGTGGTAGTCTCACGGTAGAGGTAGTGTCACGGTAGGGGTAGTATCACGGTAGGGGTAGTCTCACAGTAGGAGTGGTGTCACGGTAGTGGTAGTCTCGCGGTAGTGGTAGTCTCACCGTAGGGGTGGTGTCAAGGTAGTGGCAGTCTCACGGTAGGGGTGGTGTCACGGTTGGGGTGGTGTCACGGTAGGGGTGGTGTCACGGTAGGGGTGGTGTCATGGTAGGGGTAGTGTCACGGTAGGGGTAGTCTCACGGTAGTGGTAGTCTCACGGTAGTGGTAGTCTCACGGTAGGGGTAGTATCACGGTAGGGGTAGTCTCACAGTAGGGGTGGTGTCACGGTAGTGGTAGTCTCGCGGTAGTGGTAGTCTCACCGTAGGGGTGGTGTCAAGGTAGTGGCAGTCTCACGGTAGGGGTGGTGTCACGGTTGGGGTGGTGTCACGGTTGGGGTGGTGTCACGGTAGGGGTGGTGTCATGGTAGGGGTAGTGTCACGGTAGGGGTAGTCTCACGGTAGTGGTAGTCTCACGGTAGAGGTAGTGTCACGGTAGGGGTAGTGTCACGGTAGGGGTGGTGTCACGGGTAGGGGTGGTGTCACGGTAGTGGTGGTGTGACGTTAGGGGTGGTGTCACGGTAGGGGTGGTCTCACGGTAGTGGTAGTGTCGCGGTAGGGGTGGTGTCACGGTAGTGGTGGTGTCACGGTAGGGGTGGTCTCACGGTAGTGGTAGTGTCGCGGTAGGGGTGGTGTCACGGTAGGGGTGGTGTCACGGTAGGGGTAGTCTCACGGTAGTGGTATTCTCACGGTAGGGGTGGAGTCACGGTAGGGGTGGTCTCACGGTAGGGGTGGTGTCACGGTAGGGGTGGTGTCACGGTAGGGGTGGTGTCACGGTAGGGGTAGTGTCACGGTAGTGGTGGTGTCACGGTAGGGGTGGTGTCACGGTAGGGTTGGTGTCACGGTAGGGGTAGTCTCACGGTAGTGGTAGTCTCACGGTAGGGGTAGTCTCATGGTAGAGATAGTGTCACGGTAGGGGTAGTGTCACGGTAAGGGTGGTATCACGGTATGGGTGGTGTCACGGTAGAGGTGGTGTCACGGTAGGGGTAGTGTCACGGTAGTGGTAGTCTCACGGTAGTGGTAGTCTCGCGGTAGTGGTAGTCTAACGGTAGAGGTAGTGTCACGGTAGGGGTGGTCTCACGGTAGGGGTAGTCTCACGGTAGGGGTAGTCTCACGGTAGGGGTAGTGTCACGGTAGGGGTGGTCGCACGGTAGTGGTAGTCTCACGGTAGTGGTAGTCTCACGGTAGTGGTGGTCTCACGGTAGGGGTGGCCTCACGGTATTGGTAGTCTCACGGTAGTGGTAGACTCACGGTAGTGGTAGTCTCACGGTAGTGGTAGTCTCGCGGTAGTGGTAGTCTCACGGTAGAGGTAGTGTCACGGTAGGGGTAGTATCACGGTAGGGGTAGTCTCACGGTAGAGGTGGTGTCACAGTAGGGGTGGTCTCACGGTAGGGGTGGTGTCACGGTAGTGGTAGTCTCACGGTAGTGGTAGTCTCGCGGTAGTGGTAGTCTCATGGTAGTGGTAGTCTCGCGGTAGTGGTAGTCTCACGGTAGAGGTAGTGTCACGGTAGGGGTAGTATCACGGTAGGGGTAGTCTCACGGTAGAGGTGGTGTCACGGTAGGGGTGGTCTCACGGTAGGGGTGGTGTCACGGTAGGGGTGGTGTCACGGTAGGGGTAGTGTCACGGTAGTGGTAGTGTCACGGTAGGGGTAGTATCACAGTAGGGGTGGTCTCACGGTAGTGGTAGTCTCACGTTAGTGGTAGTCTCACGGTAGTGGTAGTCTCACGGTAGTGGGGGTCTCACGGTAGGGGTGGCCTCAAGGTAGTGGTAGTCTCACGGTAGTGGTAGTCTCACGGTAGTGGTGGTCTCACGGTAGTGGTAGTCTCATGGTAGTGGTAGTCTCGCGGTAGTGGTAGTCTCACGGTAGAGGTAGTGTCACGGTAGGGGTAGTATCACGGTAGGGGTAGTCTCACGGTAGAGGTGGTATCACGGTAGGGGTGGTCTCACGGTAGGGGTGGTGTCACGGTAGTGGTAGTCTCACGGTAGGGGTGGTCTCACGGTAGGGGTAGGCTCACGGTAGTGGGGTGGTGTCACGGTAGTGGTGGTGTCACGGTAGGGGTGGTCTCACGGTAGTGGTAGTGTCACGGTAGGGGTGGTGTCACGGTAGTGGTGGTGTCACGGTAGGGGTAGTCTCACGGTAGTGGTAGTCTCACGGTAGGGGTGGTGTCACGGTAGGGGTGGTGTCACGGTAGGGGTGGTCTCACAGTAGTGGTGGTCTCACGGTAGGGGTGGCCTCACCGTAGTGGTAGTCTCACGGTAGTGGTAGTCTCACGGTAGTGGTAGTCTCACTGTAGTGGTAGTCTCACGGTAGTGGTAGTCTCGTGGTAGTGGTAGTCTCACGGTAGAGGTAGTGTCACGGTAGGGGTAGTATCACGGTAGGGGTAGTCTCACAGTAGGGGTGGTGTCACGGTAGTGGTAGTCTTGCGGTAGTGGTAGTCTCACCGTAGGGGTGGTGTCAAGGTAGTGGCAGTCTCACGGTAGGGGTGGTGTCACGGTTGGGGTGGTGTCACGGTAGGGGTGGTGTCACGGTACGGGTGGTGTCACGGTAGGGGTGGTGTCATGGTAGGGGTAGTGTCACAGTAGGGGTAGTCTCACGGTAGTGGTAGTCTCACGGTAGTGGTAGTCTCACGGTAGAGGTAGTCTCACGGTAGAGGTAGTGTCACGGTAGGGGTAGTGTCACGGTAGCGGTAGTCTCACGGTAGGGGTGGTGTCACGGTAGAGGTGGTGTCACGGTAGGGGTAGTGTCACGGTAGTGGTAGTCTCACGGTAGGGGTAGTCTCGCGGTAGTGGTAGTCTCACGGTAGGGGTGGTGTCATGGTAGGGGTGGTCTCACGGTAGGCGTGGTCTCACGGTAGGGGTAGTGTCACGGTAGGCGTGGTCTCACGGTAGGGGTGGTCTCACAGTAGGGGTGGTGTCACGGTAGGGGTGGTGTCACGGTAGGGGTGGTGTCACGGGTAGGGGTGGTGTCACGGGTAGGGGTGGTCTCACGGTAGTGGTAGTCTCACGGTAGTTGTGGTCTCACGGTAGGGGTGGTGTCACGATATTGGCAGTCTCACGGTAGGAGTGGTGTCACGGTTGGGGTGGTGTCACGGTAGGGGTGGTGTCACGGTAGGGGTGGTGTCATGGTAGGGGTAGTGTCACGGTAGGGGTAGTCTCACGGTAGTGGTAGTCTCGCGGTAGTGGTAGTCTCACGGTAGAGGTAGTGTCACGGTAGGGGTGGTCTCACGGTAGGGGTAGTGTCATGGTAGCGGTAGTCTCACGGTAGGGGTAGTGTCACGGTAGGGGTGGTCTCACGGTAGTGGTAGTCTCACGGTAGTGGTGGTCTCACGGTAGGGGTGGCCTCACGGTAGTGGTAGTCTCACGGTAGTGGTAGACTCATGGTAGTGGTGGTCTCACGGTAGTGGTAGTCTCATGGTAGTGGTAGTCTCGCGGTAGTGGTAGTCTCACGGTAGAGGTAGTGTCACGGTAGGGGTAGTATCACGGTAGGGGTAGTCTCATGGTAGAGGTGGTGTCACGGTAGAGGTGGTCTCACGGTAGGGGTGGTGTCACGGTAGTGGTAGTCTCACGGTAGTGGTAGTCTCGCGGTAGTGGTAGTCTCATGGTAGTGGTAGTCTCGCGGTAGTGGTAGTCTCACAGTAGAGGTAGTGTCACGGTAGGGGTAGTATCACGGTAGGGGTAGTCTCACGGTAGAGGTGGTGTCACGGTAGGGGTGGTCTCACGGTAGGGGTGGTGTCACGGTAGTGGTAGTCTCACGGTAGTGGTAGTCTCGCGGTAGTGGTAGTCTCACGGTCGGGGTGGTGTCAAGGTAGTGGCAGTCTCACGGTAGGGGTGGTGTCACGGTAGGGGTAGGCTCACGGTAGTGGTAGTGTCACGGTAGGGGTGGTGTCACGGTAGTGGTGGTGTCACGGTAGGGGTACTCTTACGGTAGTGGTAGTCTCACGGTAGGGGTGGTGTCACAGTAGGGGTGGTGTCACGGTAGGGGTGGTCTCACGGTAGTGGTGGTCTCACGGTAGGGGTGGCCTCACGGTAGTGGTAGTCTCACGGTAGTGGTAGTCTCACGGTAGTGGTGGTCTCACGGTAGTGGTAGTCTCACGGTAGTGGTAGTCACGCGGTAGTGGTAGTCTCACGGTAGAGGTAGTGTCACGGTAGGGGTAGTATCACGGTAGGGGTAGTCTCACAGTAGGGGTGGTGTCACGGTAGTGGTAGTCTCACCGTAGGGGTGGTGTCAAGGTAGTGGCAGTCTCACGGTAGGGGTGGTGTCACGGTTGGGGTGGTGTCACGGTAGGGGTGGTGTCACGGTAGGGGTGGTGTCACGGTAGGGGTAGTGTCACGGTAGGGGTAGTCTCACGGTAGTGGTAGTCTCACGGTAGTGGTAGTCTCACGGTAGTGGTAGTCTCACGGTAGAGGTAGTGTCACGGTAGGGGTAGTGTCACGGTAGGGGTAGTCTCACGGTAGGGGTGGTGTCACGGTAGAGGTGGTGTCACGGTAGGGGTAGTGTCATGGTAGTGGTAGTCTCACGGTAGTGGTAGTCTCACGGTAGAGGTAGTGTCACGGTAGGGGTGGTCTCACGGTAGGGGTAGTCTCATGGTAGGGGTAGTCTCACGGTAGGGGTGGTGTCATGGTAGGGGTGGTCTCACGGTAGGCGTGGTCTCACGGTAGGGGTAGTGTCACGGTAGGCGTGGTCTCACGGTAGGGGTGGTCTCACAGTAGGGGTGGTGTCACGGTAGGGGTGGTGTCACGGTAGGGGTAGTCTCACGGTAGGGGTGGTGTCACGAGTAGGGGTGGTGTCACGGGTAGGGGTGGTCTCACGGTAGTGGTAGTCTCACGGTAGTTGTGGTCTCACGGTAGGGGTGGTGTCACGATATTGGCAGTCTCACGGTAGGAGTGGTGTCATGGTAGGGGTAGTGGCACAGTAGTGGTGGTGTCACGGTAGGGGTGGTGTCACGGTAGGGGTGGTGTCACAGTAGGGGTAATCTCACAGTAGGGGTGGTGTCACGGTAGGGGTAGTCTCACGGTAGTGGTGGTGTCACGGGTAGGGGTGGTGTCACGGTATTGGTGGTGTCACGGTAGGGGTAGTTTCACGGTAGTGGTAGTCTCACGGTAGAGGTAGTGTCACGGTAGGGGTGGTCTCACGGTAGGGGTAGTCTCATGGTAGGGGTAGTCTCACGGTAGGGGTGGTGTCATGGTAGGGGTGGTCTCACGGTAGGCGTGGTCTCACGGTAGGGGTAGTGTCACGGTAGGCGTGGTCTCACGGTAGGGGTGGTCTCACAGTAGGGGTGGTGTCACGGTAGGGGTGGTGTCACGGTAGGGGTAGTCTCACGGTAGGGGTGGTGTCACGAGTAGGGGTGGTGTCACGGGTAGGGGTGGTCTCACGGTAGTGGTAGTCTCACGGTAGTTGTGGTCTCACGGTAGGGGTGGTGTCACGATATTGGCAGTCTCACGGTAGGAGTGGTGTCATGGTAGGGGTAGTGGCACAGTAGTGGTTGTGTCACGGTAGGGGTGGTGTCACGGTAGGGGTGGTGTCACAGTAGGGGTAGTCTCACAGTAGGGGTGGTGTCACGGTAGGGGTAGTCTCACGGTAGTGGTGGTGTCACGGGTAGGGGTGGTGTCACGGTATTGGTGGTGTCACGGTAGGGGTAGTGTCACGGTAGGGGTAGTCTCACAGTAGTGAGGTGGTGTCACGGTAGTGGTGGTGTCACGGGTAGGGGTGGTCTCACGGTAGTGGTAGTCTCACGGTAGTGGTGGTCTCACGGTAGGGGTGGTGTCACGGCAGTGGTAGTCTCACGGTAGTGGTAGTCTCACGGTAGAGGTAGTGTCACGGTAGGGGTAGTGTCACGGTAGGGGTGGTGTCACGGTATTGGTGGTGTCACGGTAGGGGTAGTCTCACGGTAGTGGTAGTCTCACGGTAGGGGTGGTGTCACGGTAGGTGTGGCCTCACGGTAGTGGTAGTCTCACGGTAGTGGTGGTCTCACGGTAGTGGTAGTCTCACGGTAGTGGTAGTCTCGCGGTAGTTGTAGTCTCACGGTAGAGGTAGTGTCACGGTAGGGGTAGTATCACGGTAGGGGTAGTCTCACAGTAGGGGTGGTGTCACGGTAGTGGTAGTCTCGCGGTAGTGGTAGTCTCACCGTAGGGGTGGTGTCAAGGTAGTGGCAGTCTCACGGTAGGGGTGGTGTCACGGTTGGGGTGGTGTCACTTTAGGGGTGGTGTCACGGTAGGGGTGGTGTCATGGTAGGGGTAGTGTCACGGTAGGGGTAGTCTCACGGTAGTGGTAGTCTCACGCTAGTGGTAGTCTCACGGTAGTGGTAGTCTCACGGTAGAGGTAGTGTCACGGTAGGGGTAGTGTCACGGTAGGGGTAGTCTCACGGTAGGGGTGGTGTCACGGTAGAGGTGGTGTCACGGTAGAGGCAGTGTCACGGTAGTGGTAGTCTCACGGTAGTGGGGGTCTCACGGTAGGGGTGGCCTCAAGGTAGTGGTGGTCTCACGGTAGTGGTAGTCTCACTGTAGTGGTAGTCTCACTGTAGTGGTAGTCTCGCGGTAGTGGTAGTCTCACGGTAGAGGTAGTGTCACGGTAGGGGTAGTATCACGGTAGGGGTAGTCTCATGGTAGAGGTGGTGTCACGGTAGGGGTGGTCTCACGGTAGGGGTGGTGTCACGGTAGTGGTAGTCTCACGGTAGTGGTAGTCTCGCGGTAGTGGTAGTCTCACGGTCGGGGTGGTGTCAAGGTAGTGGCAGTCTCACGGTAGGGGTGGTGTCACGGTAGGGGTAGGCTCACGGTAGTGGGGTGGTGTCACGGTAGTGGTGGTGTCACGGTAGGGGTGGTCTCACGGTAGTGGTAGTCTCACGGTAGTGGTAGTCTCGTGGTAGTGGTAGTCTCACGGTAGAGGTAGTGTCACGGTAGGGGTATTATCACGGTAGGGGTGGTGTCACGGTAGTGGTAGTCTTGCGGTAGTGGTAGTCTCACCGTAGGGGTGGTGTCAAGGTAGTGGCAGTCTCACGGTAGGGGTGGTGTCACGGTTGGGGTGGTGTCACGGTAGGGGTGGTGTCACGGTAGGGGTGGTGTCACGGTAGGGGTGGTGTCATGGTAGGGGTAGTGTCACGGTAGGGGTAGTCTCACGGTAGTGGTAGTCTCACGGTAGTGGTAGTCTCACGGTAGAGGTAGTCTCACGGTAGAGGTAGTGTCACGGTAGGGGTAGTGTCACGGTAGCGGTAGTCTCACGGTAGGGGTGGTGTCACGGTAGAGGTGGTGTCACGGTAGGGGTAGTGTCACGGTAGTGGTAGTCTCACGGTAGGGGTTGCCTCGCGGTAGTGGTAGTCTCACGGTAGGGGTGGTGTCATGGTAGGGGTGGTCTCACGGTAGGCGTGGTCTCACGGTAGGGGTAGTGTCACGGTAGGCGTGGTCTCACGGTAGGGGTGGTCTCACAGTAGGGGTGGTGTCACGGTAGGGGTGGTGTCACGGTAGGGGTAGTCTCACGGTAGGGGTGGTGTCACGGGTAGGGGTGGTGTCACGGGTAGGGGTGGTCTCACGGTAGTGGTAGTCTCACGGTAGTTGTGGTCTCACGGTAGGGGTGGTGTCACGATATTGGCAGTCTCACGGTAGGAGTGGTGTCACGGTTGGGGTGGTGTCACGGTAGGGGTGGTGTCACGGTAGGGGTGGTGTCATGGTAGGGGTAGTGTCACGGTAGGGGTAGTCTCACGGTAGTGGTAGTCTCGCGGTAGTGGTAGTCTCACGGTAGAGGTAGTGTCACGGTAGGGGTGGTCTCACGGTAGGGGTAGTCTCACGGTAGGGGTAGTCTCACGGTAGGGGTAGTGTCACGGTAGGGGTGGTCTCACGGTAGTGGTAGTCTCACGGTAGTGGTAGTCTCACGGTAGTGGTGGTCTCACGGTAGGGGTGGCCTCACGGTAGTGGTAGTCTCACGGTAGTGGTAGACTCATGGTAGTGGTGGTCTCACGGTAGTGGTAGTCTCATGGTAGTGGTAGTCTCGCGGTAGTCTCACGGTAGAGGTAGTGTCACGGTAGGGGTAGTATCACGGTAGGGGTAGTCTCATGGTAGAGGTGGTGTCACGGTAGAGGTGGTCTCACGGTAGGGGTGGTGTCACGGTAGTGGTAGTCTCACGGTAGTGGTAGTCTCGCGCTAGTGGTAGTCTCATGGTAGTGGTAGTCTCGCGGTAGTGGTAGTCTCACGGTAGAGGTAGTGTCACGGTAGGGGTAGTATCACGGTAGGGGTGGTGTCACGGTAGGGGTGGTCTCACGGTAGGGGTGGTGTCACGGTAGTGGTAGTCTCACGGTAGTGGTAGTCTCGCGGTAGTGGTAGTCTCACGGTAGGGGTGGTGTCACGGTAGGGGTGGTGTCATGGTAGGGGTAGTGTCACGGTAGGGGTAGTGTCACGGTAGGGGTAGTATCACGGTAGGGGTGGTCTCACGTTAGGGGTAGTCTCACGGTAGTGGTAGTCTCACGGTAGTGGGGGTCTCACGGTAGGGGTGGCCTCAAGGTAGTGGTAGTCTCACGGTAGTGGTAGTCTCACGGTAGTGGTGGTCTCACGGTAGTGGTAGTCTCACTGTAGTGGTAGTCTCGCGGTAGTGGTAGTCTCACGGTAGAGGTAGTGTCACAGTAGGGGTAGTATCACGGTAGGGGTAGTCTCACGGTAGAGGTGGTGTCACGGTAGGGGTGGTCTCACGGTAGGGGTGGTGTCACGGTAGTGGTAGTCTCACGGTAGTGGTAGTCTCGCGGTAGTGGTAGTCTCACGGTCGGGGTGGTGTCAAGGTAGTGGCAGTCTCACGGTAGGGGTGGTGTCACGGTAGGGGTAGGCTCACGGTAGTGGGGTGGTGTCACGGTAGTGGTGGTGTCACGGTAGGGGTAGTCTCACGGTAGTGGTAGTGTCACGGTAGGGGTGGTGTCACGGTAGTGGTGGTGTCACGGTAGGGGTAGTCTTACGGTAGTGGTAGTCTCACGGTAGGGGTGGTGTCACAGTAGGGGTGGTGTCACGGTAGGGGTGGTCTCACGGTAGTGGTGGTCTCACGGTAGGGGTGGCCTCACGGTAGTGGTAGTCTCACGGTAGAGGTAGTGTCACGGTAGGGGTAGTATCACGGTAGGGGTAGTCTCACAGTAGGGGTGGTGTCACGGTAGTGGTAGTCTCACGGTAGGGGTGGTGTCAAGGTAGTGGCAGTCTCACGGTAGGGGTGGTGTCACGGTTGGGGTGGTGTCACGGTAGGGGTGGTGTCACGGTAGGGGTGGTGTCACGGTAGGGGTAGTCTCACGGTAGTGGTAGTCTCACGGTAGTGGTAGTCTCACAGTAGTGGTAGTCTCACGGTAGAGGTAGTGTCACGGTAGGGGTAGTGTCACGGTAGGGGTAGTCTCACGGTAGGGGTGGTGTCACGGTAGAGGTGGTGTCACGGTAGGGGTAGTGTCATGGTAGTGGTAGTCTCACGGTAGTGGTAGTCTCACGGTAGAGGTAGTGTCACGGTAGGGGTGGTCTCACGGTAGGGGTAGTCTCATGGTAGGAGTAGTCTCACGGTAGGGGTGGTGTCATGGTAGGGGTGGTCTCACGGTAGGCGTGGTCTCACGGTAGGGGTAGTGTCACGGTAGGCGTGGCCTCACGGGAGGGGTGGTCTCACAGTAGGGGTGGTGTCACGGTAGGGGTGGTGTCACGGTAGGGGTAGTCTCACGGTAGGGGTGGTGTCACGAGTAGGGGTGGTGTCACGGGTAGGGGTGGTCTCACGGTAGTGGTAGTCTCACGGTAGTTGTGGTCTCACGGTAGGGGTGGTGTCACGGTAGAGGTGGTGTCACGGTAGGGGTAGTGTCATGGTAGTGGTAGTCTCACGGTAGTGGTAGTCTCACGGTAGAGGTAGTGTCACGGTAGGGGTGGTCTCACGGTAGGGGTAGTCTCATGGTAGGGGTAGTCTCACGGTAGGGGTGGTGTCACGGTAGGCGTGGTCTCACGGTAGGGGTGGTCTCACAGTAGGGGTGGTGTCACGGTAGTGGTAGTCTCACGGTAGGGGTGGTGTCACGGTAGGGGTGGTGTCACGGTAGGGGTAGTCTCACGGTAGGGGTGGTGTCACGAGTATGGGTGGTGTCACGGGTAGGGGTGGTCTCACGGTAGTGGTAGTCTCACGGTAGTTGTGGTCTCACGGTAGGGGTGGTGTCACGATATTGGCAGTCTCACGGTAGGAGTGGTGTCATGGTAGGGGTAGTGGCACAGTAGTGGTGGTGTCACGGTAGGGGTGGTGTCACGGTAGTGGTAGTCTCGCGGTAGTTGTAGTCTCACGGTAGAGGTAGTGTCACGGTAGGGGTAGTATCACGGTAGGGGTAGTCTCACAGTAGGGGTGGTGTCACGGTAGTGGTAGTCTCGCGGTAGTGGTAGTCTCACCGTAGGGGTGGTGTCAAGGTAGTGGCAGTCTCACGGTAGGGGTGGTGTCACGGTTGGGGTGGTGTCACTTTAGGGGTGGTGTCACGGTAGGGGTGGTGTCATGGTAGGGGTAGTGTCACGGTAGGGGTAGTCTCACGGTAGTGGTAGTCTCACGCTAGTGGTAGTCTCACGGTAGTGGTAGTCTCACGGTAGAGGTAGTGTCACGGTAGGGGTAGTGTCACGGTAGGGGTAGTCTCACGGTAGGGGTGGTGTCACGGTAGAGGTGGTGTCACGGTAGAGGCAGTGTCACGGTAGTGGTAGTCTCACGGTAGTGGGGGTCTCACGGTAGGGGTGGCCTCAAGGTAGTGGTAGTCTCACGGTAGTGGTAGTCTCACGGTAGTGGTAGTCTCACGGTAGTGGTAGTCTCACTGTAGTGGTAGTCTCACTGTAGTGGTAGTCTCGCGGTAGTGGTAGTCTCACGGTAGAGGTAGTGTCACGGTAGGGGTAGTATCACGGTAGGGGTAGTCTCATGGTAGAGGTGGTGTCACGGTAGGGGTGGTCTCACGGTAGGGGTGGTGTCACGGTAGTGGTAGTCTCACGGTAGTGGTAGTCTCGCGGTAGTGGTAGTCTCACGGTCGGGGTAGTGTCAAGGTAGTGGCAGTCTCACGGTAGGGGTGGTGTCACGGCAGGGGTAGGCTCACGGTAGTGGGGTGGTGTCACGGTAGTGGTGGTGTCACGGTAGGGGTGGTCTCACGGTAGTGGTAGTGTCACGGTAGGGGTGGTGTCACGGTAGTGGTGGTGTCACGGTAGGGGTAGTCTCACGGTAGTGGTAGTCTCACGGTAGGGGTGGTGTCACAGTAGGGGTGGTGTCACGGTAGGGGTGGTCTCACGGTAGTGGTGGTCTCACGGTAGGGGTGGCCTCACGGTAGTGGTAGTCTCACGGTAGTGGTAGTCTCACGGTAGTGGTGGTCTCACGGTAGTGGTAGTCTCACGGTAGTGGTAGTCACGCGGTAGTGGTAGTCTCACGGTAGAGGTAGTGTCACGGTAGGGGTAGTATCACGTTAGGGGTAGTCTCACAGTAGGGGTGGTGTCACGGTAGTGGTAGTCTCACCGTAGGGGTGGTGTCAAGGTAGTGGCAGTCTCACGGTAGGGGTGGTGTCACGGTTGGGGTGGTGTCACGGTAGGGGTGGTGTCACGGTAGGGGTGGTGTCACGGTAGGGGTAGTGTCACGGTAGGGGTAGTCTCACGGTAGTGGTAGTCTCACGGTAGTGGTAGTCTCACGGTAGTGGTAGTCTCACGGTAGTGGTAGTCTCACGGTAGAGGTAGTGTCACGGTAGGGGTGGTGTCACGGTAGAGGTGGTGTCACGGTAGGGGTAGTGTCATGGTAGTGTTAGTCTCACGGTAGTGGTAGTCTCACGGTAGAGGTAGTGTCACGGTAGGGGTGGTCTCACGGTAGGGGTAGTCTCATGGTAGGGGTAGTCTCACGGTAGGGGTGGTGTCACGGTAGGCGTGGTCTCACGGTAGGGGTGGTCTCACAGTAGGGGTGGTGTCACGGTAGGGGTGGTATCACGGTAGGGGTAGTCTCACGGTAGGGGTGGTGTCACGAGTAGGGGTGGTGTCACGGGTAGGGGTGGTCTCATGGTAGTGGTAGTCTCACGGTAGTTGTGGTCTCACGGTAGGGGTGGTGTCACGATATTGGCAGTCTCACGGTAGGAGTGGTGTCATGGTAGGGGTAGTGGCACAGTAGTGGTGGTGTCACGGTAGGGGTGGTGTCACGGTAGGGGTGGTGTCACAGTAGGGGTAGTCTCACAGTAGGGGTGGTGTCACGGTAGGGGTAGTCTCACGGTAGTGGTGGTGTCACGGGTAGGGGTGGTGTCACGGTATTGGTGGTGTCACGGTAGGGGTAGTGTCACGGTAGGGGTATTCTCACAATAGTGAGGTGGTGTCACGGTAGGGGTGGTGTCACGGTATGGGTAGTCTCACGGTAGTGGTGGTGTCACGGGTAGGGGTGGTGTCACGGTAGTGGTGGTGTCACGGGTAGGGGTGGTCTCACGGTAGTGGTAGTCTCACGTTAGTGGTGGTCTCACGGTAGGGGTGGTGTCACGGCAGTGGTAGTCTCACGGTAGTGGTAGTCTCACGGTAGAGGTAGTGTCACGGTAGGGGTAGTGTCACGGTAGGGGTGGTGTCACGGTATTGGTGGTGTCACGGTAGGGGTAGTCTCACGGTAGTGGTAGTCTCACGGTAGGGGTGGTGTCACGGTAGGTGTGGCCTCACGGTAGTGGTAGTCTCACGGTAGTGGTGGTCTCACGGTAGTGGTAGTCTCACGGTAGTGGTAGTCTCGCGGTAGTGGTAGTCTCACGGTAGAGGTAGTGTCACGGTAGGGGTAGTATCACGGTAGGGGTAGTCTCACAGTAGGGGTGGTGTCACGGTAGTGGTAGTCTCGCGGTAGTGGTAGTCTCACCGTAGGGGTGGTGTCAAGGTAGTGGCAGTCTCACGGTAGGGGTGGTGTCACGGTTGGGGTGGTGTCACTTTAGGGGTGGTGTCACGGTAGGGGTGGTGTCACGGTAGGGGTAGTGTCACGGTAGGGGTAGTCTCACGGTAGTGGTAGTCTCACGGTAGTGGTAGTCTCATGCTAGTGGTAGTCTCACGGTAGTTGTAGTCTCACGGTAGAGGTAGTGTCACGGTAGGGGTAGTGTCACGGTAGGGGTAGTCTCACGGTAGGGGTGGTGTCACGGTAGAGGTGGTGTCACAGTAGAGGCAGTGTCACGGTAGTGGTAGTCTCACGGTAGTGGTAGTCTCGCAGTAGTGGTAGTCTCACGGTAGAGGTAGTGTCACGGTAGGGGTGGTCTCACGGTAGGGGTAGTCTCACGGTAGGGGTAGTCTCACGGTAGGGGTGGTGTCATGGTAGGGGTGGTCTCACGGTAGGTGTGGTCTCACGGTAGGGGTAGTGTCACGGTAGGCGTGGTCTCACGGTAGGGGTAGTCTCACAGTAGGGGTAGTCTCACGGTAGGGGTCGTGTCACGGTAGGGGTGGTGTCACGGTAGGGGTGGTCTCACGGTAGTGGTAGTCTCACAGTAGGGGTGGTGTCACGGTAGGGGTAGTGTCACGATATTGGCAGTCTCACGGTAGGAGTGGTGTCACGGTAGTGGTGGTGACACGGGTAGGGGTGGTGTCACGGGTAGGGGTGGTGTCACGGTAGTGGTGGTGTCACGGTAGGGGTGGTGTCACGGTAGGGGTGGTGTCACAGTAGGGGTAGTCTCACAGTAGGGGTGGTGTCACGGTAGGGGTAGTCTCACGGTAGTGGTAGTGTCACGGGTAGGGGTGGTGTCACGGTAGTGGTTTGTGTCACGGGTAGGGGTGGTCTCACGATAGTGGTGGTGTCACGGGTAGGGGTGGTGTCACGGTAGTGGTGGTGTCACGGTAGGGGTAGTGTCACGGTAGGGGTAGTCTCACAGTAGTGAGGTGGTGTCACGGTAGGGGTGGTGTCACGGTAGGGGTAGTCTCACGGTAGTGGTGGTGTCACGGGTAGGGGTGGTGTCACGGTAGTGGTGGTGTCACGGGTAGGGGTGGTCTCACGGTAGTGGTAGTCTCACGGTAGTGGTGGTCTCACAGTAGGGGTGGTGTCACGGCAGTGGTAGTCTCACGGTAGTGGTAGTCTCACGGTAGAGGTAGTGTCACGGTAGGGGTAGTGTCACGGTAGCGGTAGTCTCACGGTAGGGGTAGTCTCATGGAAGGGGTGGTGTCACGGTAGGGGTGTTGTCACAATAGGGGTGGTGTCACGGTAGGGGTAGTCTCACGGTAGTGGTAGTATCACGGTAGTGGTAGTCTCACGGTAGTGGTGGTCTCACGGTAGGGGTGGCCTCACGGTAGTGGTAGTCTCACGGTAGTGGTGGCCTCACGGTAGTGGTAGTCTTACGGTAGGGGTGGTGTCAAGGTAGTGGCAGTCTCACGGTAGGGGTGGTGTCACGGTAGGGGTAGGCTCACGGTAGTGGGGTGGTGTCACGGTAGTGGTGGTGTCACGGTAGGGGTGGTCTCACGGTAGTGGTAGTCTCACGGTAGTTGTGGTCTCACGGTAGGGGTGGTGTCACGATATTGGCAGTCTCACGGTAGGAGTGGTGTCATGGTAGGGGTAGTGGCACATTAGTGGTGGTGTCACGGGTAGGGGTGGTGTCACGGGTAGGGGTGGTGTCACGGTAGTGGTGGTGTCACGGTAGGGGTGGTGTCACGGTAGGGGTGGTGTCACAGTAGGGGTAGTCTCACAGTAGGGGTGGTGTCACGGTAGGGGTAGTCTCACGGTAGTGGTGGTGTCACGGGTAGGGGTAGTGTCACGGTAGTGGTGGTATCACGGGTAGGGGTGGTCTCACGGTAGTGGTGGTGTCACGGGTAGGGGTGGTGTCACGGTAGTGGTGGTGTCACGGTAGAGGTAGTGTCACGGTAGGGGTAGTCTCACAGTAGTGAGGTGGTGTCACGGTAGGGGTGGTGTCACGGTAGGGGTAGTCTCACGGTAGTGGTGGTGTCACGGGTAGGGGTGGTGTCACGGTAGTGGTGGTGTCACGGGTAGGTGTGGTCTCACGGTAGTGGTAGTCTCACGGTAGTGGTGGTCTCACGGTAGGGGTGGTGTCACGGCAGTGGTAGTCTCACGGTAGTGGTAGTCTAACGGTAGAGGTAGTGTCACGGTAGGGGTAGTGTCACGGTAGGGGTGGTGTCACGGTATTGGTGGTGTCACGGTAGGGGTAGTCTCACGGTAGTGGTAGTCTCACGGTAGGGGTGGTGTCACGGTAGGTGTGGCCTCACGGTAGTGGTAGTCTCACGGTAGTGGTGGTCTCACGGTAGTGGTAGTCTCACGGTAGTGGTAGTCTCGCGGTAGTGGTAGTCTCACGGTAGAGGTAGTGTCACGGTAGGGGTAGTATCACGGTAGGGGTAGTCTCACAGTAGGGGTAGTGTCACGGTAGTGGTAGTCTCGCGGTAGTGGTAGTCTCACCGTAGGGGTGGTGTCAAGGTAGTGGCAGTCTCACGGTAGGGGTGGTGTCACGGTTGGGGTGGTGTCACTTTAGGGGTGGTGTCACGGTAGGGGTGGTGTCATGGTAGGGGTAGTGTCACGGTAGGGGTAGTCTCACGGTAGTGGTAGTCTTACGCTAGTGGTAGTCTCACGGTAGTGGTAGTCTCACGGTAGAGGTAGTGTCACGGTAGGGGTAGTGTCACGGTAGGGGTAGTCTCACGGTAGGGGTGGTGTCACGGTAGAGGTGGTGTCACGGTAGTGGTAGTCTCACGGTAGTGGTAGTCTCGCAGTAGTGGTAGTCTCACGGTAGAGGTAGTGTCACGGTAGGGGTGGTCTCACGGTAGGGGTAGTCTCACGGTAGGGGTAGTCTCACGGTAGGGGTGGTGTCATGGTAGGGGTGGTCTCACGGTAGGCGTGGTCTCACGGTAGGGGTAGTGTCACGGTAGGCGTGGTCTCACGGTAGGGGTGGTCTCACAGTAGGGGTCGTGTCACGGTAGGGGTGGTGTCACGGTAGGGGTGGTCTCACGGTAGTGGTATTCTCACGGTAGTTGTGGTCTCACGGTAGGGGTGGTGTCACGATATTGGCAGTCTCACGGTAGGAGTGGTGTCACGGTAGTAGTGGTGTCACGGGTAGGGGTGGTGTCACGGGTAGGGGTGGTGTCACGGTAGTGGTGGTGTCACGGTAGGGGTGGTGTCACGTAGGGGTGGTGTCACAGTAGGGGTAGTCTCACAGTAGGGGTGGTGTCACGGTAGGGGTAGTCTCACGGTAGTGGTGGTGTCACGGGTAGGGGTGGTGTCACGGTAGTGGTTTGTGTCACGGGTAGGGGTGGTCTCACGGTAGTGGTGGTGTCACGGGTAGGGGTGGTGTCACGGTAGTGGTGGTGTCACGGTAGGGGTAGTGTCACGGTAGGGGTAGTCTCACAGTAGTGAGGTGGTGTCACGGTAGGGGTGGTGTCACGGTAGGCGTAGTCTCACGGTAGTGGTGGTGTCACGGGTAGGGGTGGTGTCACGGTAGTGGTGGTGTCACGGGTAGGGGTGGTCTCACGGTAGTGGTAGTCTCACGGTAGGGGTAGTGTCACGGTAGCGGTAGTCTCACGGTAGGGGTAGTCTCATGGTAGAGGTGGTGTCACGGTAGGGGTGGTGTCACAATAGGGGTGGTGTCACGGTAGGGGTAGTCTCACGGTAGTGGTAGTATCACGGTAATGGTAGTCTCACGGTAGTGGTGGTCTCACGGTAGGGGTGGCCTCACGGTAGTGGTAGTCTCACGGTAGTGGTGGTCTCACGGTAGTGGTAGTCGCACGGTAGGGGTGGTGTCACGGTAGGGGTAGGCTCACGGTAGTGGGGTGGTGTCACGGTAGTGGTGGTGTCACGGTAGGGGTGGTCTCACGGTAGTGGTAGTGTCACGGTAGGGGTGGTGTCACGGTAGTGGTGGTGTCACAGTAGGGGTAGTCTCACGGTAGTGGTAGTCTCACGGTAGGGGTGGTGTCACGGTAGGGGTGGTGTCACGGTAGGGGTGGTCTCACGGTAGTGGTGGTCTCACGGTAGGGGTGGCCTCACGGTAGTGGTAGTCTCACGGTAGTGGTAGTCTCACGGTAGTGGTAGTCTCGCGGTAGTGGTAGTCTCACCGTAGGGGTGGTGTCAAGGTAGTGGCAGTCTCACGGTAGGGGTGGTGTCACGGTTGGGGTGGTGTCACGGTAGGGGTGGTGTCACGGTAGGGGTGGTGTCATGATAGGGGTAGTGTCACGGTAGGGGTAGTCTCACGGTAGTGGTAGTCTCACGGTAGTGGTAGTCTCACGGTAGTGGTAGTCTCACGGTAGAGGTAGTGTCACGGTAGGGGTAGTGTCACGGTAGGGGTAGTCTCACGGTAGGGGTGGTGTCACGGTAGGGGTTGTGTCACGATATTGGCAGTCTCACGGTAGGAGTGGTGTCACGGTAGTGGTGGTGACACGGGTAGGGGTGGTGTCACGGGTAGGGGTGGTGTCACGGTAGTGGTGGTGTCACGGGTAAGGGTGGTCTCACGATAGTGGTGGTGTCACGGGTAGGGGTGGTGTCACGGTAGTGGTTTGTGTCACGGGTAGGGGTGGTCTCACGATAGTGGTGGTGTCACGGGTAGGGGTGGTGTCACGGTAGTGGTGGTGTCACGGTAGGGGTAGTGTCACGGTAGGGGTAGTCTCACAGTAGTGAGGTGGTGTCACGGTAGGGGTGGTGTCACGGTAGGGGTAGTCTCACGGTAGTGGTGGTGTCACGGGTAGGGGTGGTGTCACGGTAGTGGTGGTGTCACGGGTAGGGGTGGTCTCACGGTAGTGGTAGTCTCACGGTAGTGGTGGTCTCACAGTAGGGGTGGTGTCACGGCAGTGGTAGTCTCACGGTAGTGGTAGTCTCACGGTAGAGGTAGTGTCACGGTAGGGGTAGTGTCACGGTAGTCTCACGGTAGGGGTAGTCTCATGGAAGGGGTGGTGTCACGGTAGGGGTGTTGTCACAATAGGGGTGGTGTCACGGTAGGGGTAGTCTCACGGTAGTGGTAGTATCACGGTAGTGGTAGTCTCACGGTAGTGGTGGTCTCACGGTAGGGGTGGCCTCAAGGTAGTGGTAGTCTCACGGTAGTGGTGGCCTCACGGTAGTGGTAGTCTTACGGTAGGGGTGGTGTCAAGGTAGTGGCAGTCTCACGGTAGGGGTGGTGTCACGGTAGGGGTAGGCTCACGGTAGTGGGGTGGTGTCACGGTAGTGGTGGTGTCACGGTAGGGGTGGTCTCACGGTAGTGGTAGTCTCACGGTAGTTGTGGTCTCACGGTAGGGGTGGTGTCACGATATTGGCAGTCTCACGGTAGGAGTGGTGTCATGGTAGGGGTAGTGGCACAGTAGTGGTGGTGTCACGGGTAGGGGTGGTGTCACGGGTAGGGGTGGTGTCACGGTAGTGGTGGTGTCACGGTAGGGGTGGTGTCACGGTAGGGGTGGTGTGACAGTAGGGGTAGTCTCACAGTAGGGGTGGTGTCACGGTAGGGGTAGTCTCACGGTAGTGGTGGTGTCACGGGTAGGGGTAGTGTCACGGTAGTGGTGGTATCACGGGTAGGGGTGGTCTCACGGTAGTGGTGGTGTCACGGGTAGGGGTGGTGTCACGGTAGTGGTGGTGTCACGGTAGAGGTAGTGTCACGGTAGGGGTAGTCTCACAGTAGTGAGGTGGTGTCACGGTAGGGGTGGTGTCACGGTAGGGGTAGTCTCACGGTAGTGGTGGTGTCACGGGTAGGGGTGGTGTCACGGTAGTGGTGGTGTCACGGGTAGGTGTGGTCTCACGGTAGTGGTAGTCTCACGGTAGTGGTGGTCTCACGGTAGGGGTGGTGTCACGGCAGTGGTAGTCTCACGGTAGTGGTAGTCTAACGGTAGAGGTAGTGTCACGGTAGGGGTAGTGTCACGGTAGGGGTGGTGTCACGGTATTGGTGGTGTCACGGTAGGGGTAGTCTCACGGTAGTGGTAGTCTCACGGTAGGGGTGGTGTCACGGTAGGTGTGGCCTCACGGTAGTGGTAGTCTCACGGTAGTGGTGGTCTCACGGTAGTGGTAGTCTCACGGTAGTGGTAGTCTCGCGGTAGTGGTAGTCTCACGGTAGAGGTAGTGTCACGGTAGGGGTAGTATCACGGTAGGGGTAGTCTCACAGTAGGGGTAGTGTCACGGTAGTGGTAGTCTCGCGGTAGTGGTAGTCTCACCGTAGGGGTGGTGTCAAGGTAGTGGCAGTCTCACGGTAGGGGTGGTGTCACGGTTGGGGTGGTGTCACTTTAGGGGTGGTGTCACGGTAGGGGTGGTGTCATGGTAGGGGTAGTGTCACGGTAGGGGTAGTCTCACGGTAGTGGTAGTCTTACGCTAGTGGTAGTCTCACGGTAGTGGTAGTCTCACGGTAGAGGTAGTGTCACGGTAGGGGTAGTGTCACGGTAGGGGTAGTCTCACGGTAGGGGTGGTGTCACGGTAGAGGTGGTGTCACGGTAGTGGTAGTCTCACGGTAGTGGTAGTCTCGCAGTAGTGGTAGTCTCACGGTAGAGGTAGTGTCACGGTAGGGGTGGTCTCACGGTAGGGGTAGTCTCACGGTAGGGGTAGTCTCACGGTAGGGGTGGTGTCATGGTAGGGGTGGTCTCACGGTAGGCGTGGTCTCACGGTAGGGGTAGTGTCACGGTAGGCGTGGTCTCACGGTAGGGGTGGTCTCACAGTAGGGGTCGTGTCACGGTAGGGGTGGTGTCACGGTAGGGGTGGTCTCACGGTAGTGGTATTCTCACGGTAGTTGTGGTCTCACGGTAGGGGTGGTGTCACGATATTGGCAGTCTCACGGTAGGAGTGGTGTCACGGTAGTAGTGGTGTCACGGGTAGGGGTGGTGTCACGGGTAGGGGTGGTGTCACGGTAGTGGTGGTGTCACGGTAGGGGTGGTGTCACGTAGGGGTGGTGTCACAGTAGGGGTAGTCTCACAGTAGGGGTGGTGTCACGGTAGGGGTAGTCTCACGGTAGTGGTGGTGTCACGGGTAGGGGTGGTGTCACGGTAGTGGTTTGTGTCACGGGTAGGGGTGGTCTCACGGTAGTGGTGGTGTCACGGGTAGGGGTGGTGTCACGGTAGTGGTGGTGTCACGGTAGGGGTAGTGTCACGGTAGGGGTAGTCTCACAGTAGTGAGGTGGTGTCACGGTAGGGGTGGTGTCACGGTAGGCGTAGTCTCACGGTAGTGGTGGTGTCACGGGTAGGGGTGGTGTCACGGTAGTGGTGGTGTCACGGGTAGGGGTGGTCTCACGGTAGTGGTAGTCTCACGGTAGGGGTAGTGTCACGGTAGCGGTAGTCTCACGGTAGGGGTAGTCTCATGGTAGAGGTGGTGTCACGGTAGGGGTGGTGTCACAATAGGGGTGGTGTCACGGTAGGGGTAGTCTCACGGTAGTGGTAGTATCACGGTAATGGTAGTCTCACGGTAGTGGTGGTCTCACGGTAGGGGTGGCCTCACGGTAGTGGTAGTCTCACGGTAGTGGTGGTCTCACGGTAGTGGTAGTCTCACGGTAGGGGTGGTGTCACGGTAGGGGTAGGCTCACGGTAGTGGGGTGGTGTCACGGTAGTGGTGGTGTCACGGTAGGGGTGGTCTCACGGTAGTGGTAGTGTCACGGTAGGGGTGGTGTCACGGTAGTGGTGGTGTCACAGTAGGGGTAGTCTCACGGTAGTGGTAGTCTCACGGTAGGGGTGGTGTCACGGTAGGGGTGGTGTCACGGTAGGGGTGGTCTCACGGTAGTGGTGGTCTCACGGTAGGGGTGGCCTCACGGTAGTGGTAGTCTCACGGTAGTGGTAGTCTCACGGTAGTGGTAGTCTCGCGGTAGTGGTAGTCTCACCGTAGGGGTGGTGTCAAGGTAGTGGCAGTCTCACGGTAGGGGTGGTGTCACGGTTGGGGTGGTGTCACGGTAGGGGTGGTGTCACGGTAGGGGTGGTGTCATGATAGGGGTAGTGTCAAGGTAGGGGTAGTCTCACGGTAGTGGTAGTCCCACGGTAGTGGTAGTCTCACGGTAGTGGTAGTCTCACGGTAGAGGTAGTGTCACGGTAGGGGTAGTGTCACAGTAGGGGTAGTCTCACGGTAGGGGTGGTGTCACGGTAGGGGTTGTGTCACGATATTGGCAGTCTCACGGTAGGAGTGGTGTCACGGTAGTGGTGGTGACACGGGTAGGGGTGGTGTCACGGGTAGGGGTGGTGTCACGGTAGTGGTGGTGTCACGGTAGGGGTGGTGTCACGGTAGGGGTGGTGTCACAGTAGGGGTAGTCTCACAGTAGGGGTGGTGTCACGGTAGGGGTAGTCTCACGGTAGTGGTAGTGTCACGGGTAGGGGTGGTGTCACGGTAGTGGTTTGTGTCACGGGTAGGGGTGGTCTCACGATAGTGGTGGTGTCACGGGTAGGGGTGGTGTCACGGTAGTGGTGGTGTCACGGTAGGGGTAGTGTCACGGTAGGGGTAGTCTCACAGTAGTGAGGTGGTGTCACGGTAGGGGTGGTGTCACGGTAGGGGTAGTCTCACGGTAGTGGTGGTGTCACGGGTAGGGGTGGTGTCACGGTAGTGGTGGTGTCACGGGTAGGGGTGGTCTCACGGTAGTGGTAGTCTCACGGTAGTGGTGGTCTCACAGTAGGGGTGGTGTCACGGCAGTGGTAGTCTCACGGTAGTGGTAGTCTCACGGTAGAGGTAGTGTCACGGTAGGGGTAGTGTCACGGTAGCGGTAGTCTCACGGTAGGGGTAGTCTCATGGAAGGGGTGGTGTCACGGTAGGGGTGTTGTCACAATAGGGGTGGTGTCACGGTAGGGGTAGTCTCACGGTAGTGGTAGTATCACGGTAGTGGTAGTCTCACGGTAGTGGTGGTCTCACGGTAGGGGTGGCCTCACGGTAGTGGTAGTCTCACGGTAGTGGTGGCCTCACGGTAGTGGTAGTCTTACGGTAGGGGTGGTGTCAAGGTAGTGGCAGTCTCACGGTAGGGGTGGTGTCACGGTAGGGGTAGGCTCACGGTAGTGGGGTGGTGTCACGGTAGTGGTGGTGTCACGGTAGGGGTGGTCTCACGGTAGTGGTAGTCTCACGGTAGTTGTGGTCTCACGGTAGGGGTGGTGTCACGATATTGGCAGTCTCACGGTAGGAGTGGTGTCATGGTAGGGGTAGTGGCACAGTAGTGGTGGTGTCACGGGTAGGGGTGGTGTCACGGGTAGGGGTGGTGTCACGGTAGGGGTGGTGTCACAGTAGGGGTAGTCTCACAGTAGGGGTGGTGTCACGGTAGGGGTAGTCTCACGGTAGTGGTGGTGTCACGGGTAGGGGTAGTGTCACGGTAGTGGTGGTATCACGGGTAGGGGTGGTCTCACGGTAGTGGTGGTGTCACGGGTAGGGGTGGTGTCACGGTAGTGGTGGTGTCACGGTAGAGGTAGTGTCACGGTAGGGGTAGTCTCACAGTAGTGAGGTGGTGTCACGGAAGGGGTGGTGTCACGGTAGGGGTAGTCTCACGGTAGTGGTGGTGTCACGGGTAGGGGTGGTGTCACGGTAGTGGTGGTGTCACGGGTAGGTGTGGTCTCACGGTAGTGGTAGTCTCACGGTAGTGGTGGTCTCACGGTAGGGGTGGTGTCACGGCAGTGGTAGTCTCACGGTAGTGGTAGTCTAACGGTAGAGGTAGTGTCACGGTAGGGGTAGTGTCACGGTAGGGGTGGTGTCACGGTATTGGTGGTGTCACGGTAGGGGTAGTCTCACGGTAGTGGTAGTCTCACGGTAGGGGTGGTGTCACGGTAGGTGTGGCCTCACGGTAGTGGTAGTCTCACGGTAGTGGTGGTCTCACGGTAGTGGTAGTCTCACGGTAGTGGTAGTCTCGCGGTAGTGGTAGTCTCACGGTAGAGGTAGTGTCACGGTAGGGGTAGTATCACGGTAGGGGTAGTCTCACAGTAGGGGTAGTGTCACGGTAGTGGTAGTCTCGCGGTAGTGGTAGTCTCACCGTAGGGGTGGTGTCAAGGTAGTGGCAGTCTCACGGTAGGGGTGGTGTCACGGTTGGGGTGGTGTCACTTTAGGGGTGGTGTCACGGTAGGGGTGGTGTCATGGTAGGGGTAGTGTCACGGTAGGGGTAGTCTCACGGTAGTGGTAGTCTTACGCTAGTGGTAGTCTCACGGTAGTGGTAGTCTCACGGTAGAGGTAGTGTCACGGTAGGGGTAGTGTCACGGTAGGGGTAGTCTCACGGTAGGGGTGGTGTCACGGTAGAGGTGGTGTCACGGTAGTGGTAGTCTCACGGTAGTGGTAGTCTCGCAGTAGTGGTAGTCTCACGGTAGAGGTAGTGTCACGGTAGGGGTGGTCTCACGGTAGGGGTAGTCTCACGGTAGGGGTAGTCTCACGGTAGGGGTGGTGTCATGGTAGGGGTGGTCTCACGGTAGGCGTGGTCTCACGGTAGGGGTAGTGTCACGGTAGGCGTGGTCTCACGGTAGGGGTGGTCTCACAGTAGGGGTCGTGTCACGGTAGGGGTGGTGTCACGGTAGGGGTGGTCTCACGGTAGTGGTATTCTCACGGTAGTTGTGGTCTCACGGTAGGGGTGGTGTCACGATATTGGCAGTCTCAGGGTAGGAGTGGTGTCACGGTAGTAGTGGTGTCACGGGTAGGGGTGGTGTCACGGGTAGGGGTGGTGTCACGGTAGTGGTGGTGTCACGGTAGGGGTGGTGTCACGTAGGGGTGGTGTCACAGTAGGGGTAGTCTCACAGTAGGGGTGGTGTCACGGTAGGGGTAGTCTCACGGTAGTGGTGGTGTCACGGGTAGGGGTGGTGTCACGGTAGTGGTTTGTGTCACGGGTAGGGGTGGTCTCACGGTAGTGGTGGTGTCACGGGTAGGGGTGGTGTCACGGTAGTGGTGGTGTCACGGTAGGGGTAGTGTCACGGTAGGGGTAGTCTCACAGTAGTGAGGTGGTGTCACGGTAGGGGTGGTGTCACGGTAGGCGTAGTCTCACGGTAGTGGTGGTGTCACGGGTAGGGGTGGTGTCACGGTAGTGGTGGTGTCACGGGTAGGGGTGGTCTCACGGTAGTGGTAGTCTCACGGTAGGGGTAGTGTCACGGTAGCGGTAGTCTCACGGTAGGGGTAGTCTCATGGTAGAGGTGGTGTCACGGTAGGGGTGGTGTCACAATAGGGGTGGTGTCACGGTAGGGGTAGTCTCACGGTAGTGGTAGTATCACGGTAATGGTAGTCTCACGGTAGTGGTGGTCTCACGGTAGGGGTGGCCTCACGGTAGTGGTAGTCTCACGGTAGTGGTGGTCTCACGGTAGTGGTAGTCTCACGGTAGGGGTGGTGTCACGGTAGGGGTAGGCTCACGGTAGTGGGGTGGTGTCACGGTAGTGGTGGTGTCACGGTAGGGGTGGTCTCACGGTAGTGGTAGTGTCACGGTAGGGGTGGTGTCACGGTAGTGGTGGTGTCACAGTAGGGGTAGTCTCACGGTAGTGGTAGTCTCACGGTAGGGGTGGTGTCAGGGTAGGGGTGGTGTCACGGTAGGGGTGGTCTCACGGTAGTGGTGGTCTCACGGTAGGGGTGGCCTCACGGTAGTGGTAGTCTCACGGTAGTGGTAGTCTCACGGTAGTGGTAGTCTCGCGGTAGTGGTAGTCTCACCGTAGGGGTGGTGTCAAGGTAGTGGCAGTCTCACGGTAGGGGTGGTGTCACGGTTGGGGTGGTGTCACGGTAGGGGTGGTGTCACGGTAGGGGTGGTGTCATGATAGGGGTAGTGTCACAGTAGGGGTAGTCTCACGGTAGTGGTAGTCTCACGGTAGTGGTAGTCTCACGGTAGTGGTAGTCTCACGGTAGAGGTAGTGTCACGGTAGGGGTAGTGTCACGGTAGGGGTAGTCTCACGGAAGGGGTGGTGTCACGGTAGAGGTGGTGTCACGGTAGGGGTAGTGTCACGGTAGTGGCAGTCTCACGGTAGGGGTGGTGTCACGGTAGGGGTGGTGTCACGGGTAGGGGTGGTGTCACGGTAGTGGTAGTGTCGCGGTAGGGGTGGTGTCACGGTAGTGGTGGTGTCACGGTAGGGGTGGTGTCACGGTAGTGGTAGTGTCGCGGTAGGGGTGGTGTCACGGTAGTGGTGGTGTCACGGTAGGGGTGGTCTCACGGTAGTGGTAGTGTCGTGGTAGGGGTGGTGTCACGGTAGGGGTAGTCTCACGGTAGTGGTAGTCTCACGGTAGGGGTGGTGTCAAGGTAGTGGCAGTCTCACGGTAGGGGTGGTGTCACGGTTGGGGTGGTGTCACGGTAGGGGTGGTGTCACGGTAGGGGTGGTGTCATGGTAGGGGTAGTCTCACGGTAGTGGTAGTCTCACGGTAGTGGTAGTCTCACGGTAGTGGTAGTCTCACGGTAGTGGTAGTCTCACGGTAGAGGTAGTGTCACGGTAGGGGTAGTGTCACGGTAGGGGTAGTCTCACGGTAGGGGTGGTGTCACGGTAGAGGTGGTGTCACGGTAGGGGTAGTGTCACGGTAGTGGCAGTCTCACGGTAGGGGTGGTGCCACGGTAGGGGTGGTGTCACGGGTAGGGGTGGTGTCACGGTAGTGGTAGTGTCGCGGTAGGGGTGGTGTCACGGTAGTGGTGGTGTCACGGTAGGGGTGGTCTCACGGTAGTGGTAGTGTCGCGGTAGGGGTGGTGTCACGGTAGTGGTGGTGTCACGGTAGGGGTGGTCTCACGGTAGTGGTAGTGTCGCGGTAGGGGTGGTGTCACGGTAGGGGTAGTCTCACGGTAGTGGTAGTCTCACGGTAGGGGTGGAGTCACGGTAGGGGTAGTCTCACGGTAGTGGTAGTCTCACGGTAGGGGTAGTCTCATGGTAGAGGTAGTGTCACGGTAAAGGTAGTGTCACGGTAAGGGTAGTCTCACGGTAGGGGTGGTGTCACGGTAGAGGTGGTGTCACGGTAGAGGTAGTGTCACGGTAGTGGTAGTCTCACGGTAGTGGTAGTCTCGCGGTAGTGGTAGTCTAATGGTAGAGGTAGTGTCACGGTAGGGGTGGTCTCACGGTAGGGGTAGTCTCACGGTAGTGGTGGTGTCACGGTAGGGGTGGTGTCATGGTAGGGGTAGTCTCACGGTAGGGGTGGTGTCACGGTAGGGGTGGTGTCACGGTAGGGGTGGTGTCACGGTAGGGGTGGTCTCACGGTAGGGGTGGTCTCACGGTAGGGGTGGTGTCACGGTAGGGGTGGTGTCACGGTAGGGGTTGTGTCACGGTAGTGGTGGTGTCATGGTAGGGGTGGTGTCACGGTAGGGGTGGTGTCACAGTAGGGGTAGTGTCATGGTAGGGGTGGTCTCACGGTAGGGGTGGTCTCACGGTAGGGGTAGTCTCACGGTAGGGGTGGTGTCACGGTAGGGGTTGTGTCACGGTAGTGGTGGTGTCACGGTAGGGGTGGTGTCACGGTAGGGGTGGTGTCACGGTAGGGGTGGTCTCACGGAAGGGGTAGTCTCACGGTAGGGGTGGAGTTACGGTAGGGGTTGTGTCACGGTAGTGGTGGTGTCACGGTAGGGGTTGTGTCACGGTAGTGGTGGTGTCACGGTAGGGGTGGTGTAACGGTAGTGGTGGTGTCACTGTAGGGGTTGTGTCATAGTAGTGGTAGTCTCACGGTAGGGGTGGTGTCACGGTAGGCGAAGTCTCACGGTAGGGGTGGTCTCACGGTAGGGGTGGTCTCACGGTAGGGGTGGTGTCACGGTAGAGGTGGTGTCACGGTAGGGGTAGTGTCACGGTAGTGGCAGTCTCACGGTAGGGGTGGTGTCACGGTAGGGGTGGTGTCACGGGTAGGGGTGGTGTCACGGTAGTGGTAGTGTCGCGGTAGGGGTGGTGTCACGGTAGTGGTGGTGTCACGGTAGGGGTGGTCTCACGGTAGTGGTAGTGTCGCGGTAGCGGTGGTGTCACGGTAGTGGTGGTGTCACGGTAGGGGTGGTCTCACGGTAGTGGTAGTGTCGCGGTAGGGGTGGTGTCACGGTAGGGGTAGTCTCACGGTAGTGGTAGTCTCACGGTAGGGGTAGAGTCACGGTAGGGGTGGTCTCACGGTAGGGGTGGTGTCACGGTAGGGGTGGTGTCACGGTAGGGGTAGTGTCACGGTAGTGGTGGTGTCACGGTAGGGGTGGTGTCACGGTAGGGTTGGTGTCACGGTAGGGGTAGTCTCACGGTAGTGGTAGTCTCACGGTAGGGGTAGTCTCATGGAAGAGGTAGTGTCACGGTAAAGGTAGTGTCACGGTAAGGGTAGTCTCACGGTAGGGGTGGTGTCACGGTAGAGGTGGTGTCACGGTAGGGGTAGTGTCACGGTAGTGGTAGTCTCACGGTAGTGGTAGTCTCGCGGTAGTGGTAGTCTAATGGTAGAGGTAGTGTCACGGTAGGGGTGGTCTCACGGTAGGGGTAGTCTCACGGTAGTGGTGGTGTCACGGTAGGGGTGGTGTCATGGTAGGGGTAGTCTCACGGTAGGGGTGGTGTCACGGTAGGGGTGGTGTCACGATAGGGGTGGTGTCACGGTAGGGGTGGTCTCACGGTAGGGGTGGTCTCACGGTAGGGGTGGTGTCACGGTAGGGGTGGTGTCACGGTAGGGGTTGTGTCACGGTAGTGGTGGTGTCACGGTAGGGGTGGTGTCACGGTAGGGGTGGTGTCACAGTAGGGGTAGTGTCACGGTAGGGGTGGTCTCACGGTAGGGGTGGTCTCACGGTAGGGGTAGTCTCACGGTAGGGGTGGTGTCACGGTAGGGGTTGTGTCACGGTAGTGGTGGTGTCACGGTAGGGGTGGTGTCACGGTAGGGGTGGTGTCACGGTAGGGGTGATCTCACGGAAGGGGTAGTCTCACGGTAGGGGTGGAGTTACGGTAGGGGTTGTGTCACGGTAGTGGTGGTGTCACGGTAGGGGTTGTGTCACGGTAGTGGTGGTGTCACGGTAGGGGTGGTGTAACGGTAGTGGTGGTGTCACTGTAGGGGTTGTGTCACAGTAGTGGTAGTCTCACGGTAGGGGTGGTGTCACGGTAGGGGTGGTGTCACGGTAGGCGAAGTCTCACGGTAGGGGTGGTCTCACGGTAGGGGTGGTCTCACGGTAGGGGTGGTCTCACGGTAGGGGTGGTGTCACGGTAGTGGGGTGGTGTCAGGGTAGGGGTAGTCTCATGGTAGGGGTGGTGTCACGGTAGTGGGGTGGTGTCACGGTAGGGGTTGTGTCACGGTAGTGGTGGTGTCACGGTAGGGGTGGTGTCACGGTAGGGGTAGTCTCACGGTAGGGGTGGTGTCACGGTAGTGGTGGTGTCACGGTAGGGGTGGTGTCACGGTAGGGGTGCTGTCACGGTAGGGGTGGTGTCACGGTAGGGGTGGTGTCATGGTAGGGGTAGTCTCACGGTAGAGGTGGTGTCACGGTAGTGGTGGTGTCACGGTAGGGGTGGTGTCACGGTAGGGGTAGTCTCACGGTAGGGGTAGTGTCACGGTAGGGGTAGTCTCACGGTAGGGGTGGCGTCACGGTAGGGGTAGTCTCACGGTAGGGGTAGTATCACGGTAGGGGTAGTCTCACGGTAGGGGTGGTGTCACGGTAGGGGTGGTGTCACGGTAGGGGTAGTCTCACGGTAGGGGTAGTATCACGGTAGGGCTAGTCTCATAGTAGGGGTGGTGTCACGGTAGGGGTAGTTTCACGGTAGGGGTAGTCTCATGGTAGGGGTAGTCTCATGGTAGGGGTGGTGTCACGGTAGGGGTGGTGTCACGGTAGGGGTGGTGTCACGGTAGGGGTAGTCTCACGGTAGGGGTAGTGTCACGGTAGGGGTAGTCTCACGGTAGGGGTGGTGTCACGGTAGGGGTAGTCTCACGGTAGGGGTAGTATCACGGTAGGGGTAGTCTCACGGTAGGGGTGGTGTCACGGTAGGGGTGGTGTCACGGTAGGGGTGGTCTCACGGTAGGGGTAGTCTCACGGTAGGGGTAGTCTCACGGTAGGGGTAGTCTCATGGTAGGGGTAGTCTCATGGTAGGGGTGGTGTCACGGTAGGGGTGGTGTCACGGTAGGGGTAGTCTCACGGTAGGGGTAGTGTCACGGTAGGGGTAGTCTCACGGTAGGGGTGGTGTCACGGTAGGGGTAGTCTCACGGTAGGGGTAGTATCACGGTAGGGGTAGTCTCACGGTAGGGGTGGTGTCACGGTAGGGGTGGTGTCACGGTAGGGGTGGTGTCACGGTAGGGGTGGTCTCACGGTAGGGGTGGTCTCACGGTAGGGGTGGTGTCACGGTAGGGGTGGTGTCACGGTAGGGGTTGTGTCACGGTAGTGGTGGTGTCACGGTAGGGGTGGTGTCACGGTAGGGGTGGTGTCACGGTAGGGTTGGTGTCACGGTAGGGGTGGTCTCACGGTAGTGGTGGTGTCACGGTAGGGGTGGTGTCCCGGTAGGGGTGGTGTCACAGTAGGGGTAGTCTCACGGTAGGGGTGGTGTCACAGTAGGGGTAGTCTCACAGTAGGGGTGGTGTCACGGTAGGGGTGGTCTCACGGTAGGGGTGGTCTCACGGTAGGGGTAGTCTCACGGTAGGGGTGGTGTCACGGTAGGGGTTGTGTCACGGTAGTGGTGGTGTCACGGTAGGGGTGGTGTCACGGTAGGGGTGGTGTCACGGTAGGGGTGATCTCACGGAAGGGGTAGTCTCACGGTAGGGGTGGAGTTACGGTAGGGGTTGTGTCACGGTAGTGGTGGTGTCACGGTAGGGGTTGTGTCACGGTAGTGGTGGTGTCACGGTAGGGGTGGTGTAACGGTAGTGGTGGTGTCACTGTAGGGGTTGTGTCACAGTAGTGGTAGTCTCACGGTAGGGGTGGTGTCACGGTAGGGGTGGTGTCACGGTAGGCGAAGTCTCACGGTAGGGGTGGTCTCACGGTAGGGGTGGTCTCATGGTAGGGGTGGTCTCACGGTAGGGGTAGTGTCACGGTAGGGGTGGTGTCACGGTAGGGGTGGTGTCTCGGTAGTGGGGTGGTGTCACGGTAGTGGCAGTCTCACGGTAGGGGTGGTGTCACGGTAGGTGAAGTCTCACGGTAGGCGAAGTCTCACAGTAGTGAGGTGGTGTCACGGTAGGGGTGGTGTGACGGTAGGGGTAGTGTCACGGTAGGGGTGGTGTCACGGTAGGGGTGGTGTCACGGTAGGGGTAGTCTCACGGTAGGGGTGGTGTCACGGTAGGCGAAGTCTCACGGTAGGGGTGGTCTCACGGTAGGGGTGGTGTCACGGTAGGGGTGGTGTCACGGTAGTGGTAGTCTCACGGTAGTGGTAGTCTCACGGTAGTGGTGGTGTCACGGTAGGGGTGGTGTCACGGTAGGGGTAGTCTCACGGTAGGGGTGGTGTCACGGTAGGGGGGGTGTCACGGTAGGGGTAGTCTCACGGTAGGGGTAGTGTCACGGTAGGGGTGGTGTCACGGTAGGGGTGGTCTCACGGTAGGGGTGGTGTCACGGTAGTGGTAGTCTCACGGTAGTGGTAGTCTCACGGTAGTGGTGGTGTCACGGTAGGGGTGGTGTCACGGTAGGGGTAGTCTCACGGTAGGGGTGGTGTCACGGTAGGTGTGGTGTCACGGTAGGCGAAGTCTCACGGTAGGGGTGGTCTCACGGTAGGGGTGGTGTCACGGTAGGGGTGGTGTCACGGTAGGGGTAGTGTAACGGTAGGGGTGGTCTCACGGTAGGGGTGGTCTCACGGTAGTGGTGGTGTCACGGTAGGGGTGGTGTCACGGTAGGGGTAGTCTCACGGTAGGGGTGGTGTCACGGTAGGGGGGGTGTCACGGTAGGGGTAGTCTCACGGTAGGGGTGGTGTCACGGTAGGGGTAGTCTCACGGGAGGGGTGGTGTCACGGTAGTGGTGGTGTCACGGTAGGGGTGGTGTCACGGTAGGGGTGCTGTCACGGTAGGGGTGGTGTCACGGTAGGGGTGGTGTCATGGTAGGGGTAGTCTCACGGTAGGGGTGGTGTCACGTTAGTGGTGGTGTCACGGTAGGGGTGGTGTCACGGTAGGGGTGGTGTCACGGTAGGGGTAGTCTCACGGTAGGGGTAGTGTCACGGTAGGGGTAGTCTCACGGTAGGGGTGGTGTCACGGTAGGGGTAGTCTCACGGGAGGGGTGGTGTCACGGTAGTGGTGGTGTCACGGTAGGGGTGGTGTCACGGTAGGGGTGCTGTCACGGTAGGGGTGGTGTCACGGTAGGGGTGGTGTCATGGTAGGGGTAGTCTCACGGTAGGGGTGGTGTCACGTTAGTGGTGGTGTCACGGTAGGGGTGGTGTCACGGTAGGGGTGGTGTCACGGTAGGGGTAGTCTCACGGTAGGGGTAGTGTCACGGTAGGGGTAGTCTCACGGTAGGGGTGGTGTCACGGTAGGGGTAGTCTCACGGTAGGGGTAGTGTCACGGTAGGGGTAGTGTCACGGTAGGGGTGGTGTCACGGTAGGGGTGGTGTCACGGTAGGGGTGGTGTCACGGTAGGGGTGGTGTCACGGTAGGGGTGGTGTCACGGTAGGGGTAGTCTCACGGTAGGGGTGGTGTCACGGTAGGGGTGGTGTCACGGTAGGGGTGGTGTCACGGTAGGGGTAGTCTCACGGTAGGGGTGGTGTCACTGTAGGGGTGGTGTCACGGTAGGGGTGGTCTGAGGGTAGGGGTGGTCTCACGGTAGGGGTGGTGTCACGGTAGGGGTTGTGTCACGGTAGTGGTGGTGTCACGGTAGGGGTGGTGTCACGGTAGGGGTGGTGTCACCGTAGGAGTAGTGTCACGGTAGGGGTGGTCTCACGGTAGGGGTGGTCTCACGGTAGGGGTAGTCTCACGGTAGGGGTGGTGTCACGGTAGGGGTTGTGTCACGGTAGTGGTGGTGTCACGGTAGGGGTGGTGTCACGGTAGGGGTAGTCTCACGGTAGGGGTGGTGTCACGGTAGTGGTGGTGTCACGGTAGGGGTGGTGTCACGGTAGGGGTGCTGTCACGGTAGGGGTGGTGTCACGGTAGGGGTGGTGTCATGGTAGGGGTAGTCTCACGGTAGGGGTGGTGTCACGGTAGTGGTGGTGTCACGGTAGGGGTGGTGTCACGGTAGGGGTAGTCTCACGGTAGGGGTAGTGTCACGGTAGGGGTAGTCTCACGGTAGGGGTGGTGTCACGGTAGGGGTAGTCTCACGGTAGGGGTAGTATCACGGTAGGGGTAGTCTCACGGTAGGGGTGGTGTCACGGTAGGGGTGGTGTCACGGTAGGGGTAGTCTCACGGTAGGGGTAGTGTCACGGTAGGGGTAGTCTCACGGTAGGGGTGGTGTCACGGTAGGGGTAGTCTCACGGTAGGGGTAGTCTCATGGTAGGGGTGGTGTCACGGTAGGGGTGGTGTCACGGTAAGGGTGGTGTCACGGTAGGGGTAGTCTCACGGTAGGGGTAGTGTCACGGTAGGGGTAGTCTCACGGTAGGGGTGGTGTCACGGTAGGGGTAGTCTCACGGTAGGGGTAGTATCACGGTAGGGGTAGTCTCACGGTAGGGGTGGTGTCACGGTAGGGGTGGTGTCACGGTAGGGGTGGTGTCACGGTAGTGGTAGTCTCACGGTAGTGGTGGTGTCACGGTAGTTTTGGTCTCACGGTAGGGGTGGTGTCACGGTAGTGGTAGTCTCACGGTAGGGGTGGTGTCACGGTAGGGGTGGTGTCACGGTAGGGGTGGTGTCACGGTAGGGGTAGTCTCACGGTAGGGGTGGTCTCACGGTAGGGGTGGTGTCACGGTAGGGGTGGTGTCACGGTAGGGGTGGTGTCACGGTAGGGGTAGTCTCACGGTAGGGGTAGTCTCATGGTAGGGGTAGTCTCATGGTAGGGGTGGTGTCACGGTAGGGGTGGTGTCACGGTAGGGGTGGTGTCACGGTAGTGGTAGTCTCACGGTAGGGGTGGTGTCACGGTAGTGGTAGTCTCACGGTAGCGGTGGTGTCACGGTAGTGGTGGTCTAACGGTAGTGGTGGTCTCACGGTAGTGGGTGGTGTCACGGTAGGGGTGGTCTCACAGTAGGCGAAGTCTCACGGTAGGCGAAGTCTCATGGTAGTGGTGGTGTTGGTCTCACGGTAGTGCGTGGGCTAGGACAGCGTGTGGCTCGGCACGTTACCTGCAAGGAGGGTAGGCGGCCCCCTGGGTGACGTCCCCCTCCATCGACCGCCACCTGACCAGGCGCGCCAGCGCCTGCCTGTCCGTCACGTCGTATCTCCCGTCGACGGGCGTGGCCCCGGGCACGCCGGGCGTCCGCTGCAGCGTCGCCCACAGGTGCTCGTCGGGGCTGTAGGCGTCCCTGGACCACTCGGCGAGGGCCCGGGCCGCGGGGTCGCCGAGCACGTGCTCCACGAAGGCGCGCGTCACCGCCACGTAGGCTCCGCCGGCGAACACCGGCCCGGCGGCCGGCGGCTTGGGCAGGCGCAGGTCGAGGACGCGGCCCCAGACCACGGCGTGCCGCGTCCGCCACCGCGCCGCCTTGAACGGCCCCGGCCGCGTCGACTCCACGCTGTTGGCCCCGCGCAGCGCCCGCAGCGCCCGCACGATCTCCAGGTTGGTCTTGATGGGGAAGTCGAGGCCGCAGAGGTTGATGAAGTACCTCCAGGGGCTCTCGGCGGCGCGCTCCGCCAGCTCGCGCATGCAGTTGAGGTCGGCCTGCACCCGCGACCACGAGGCGTAGACCACCGCCTCCAGCCGGCGCGCCACGAACACGTTGGGGAAGCAGGCGGCGAGGGAGCGCGCCGCCTGCTGGTAGGCCCGGGGCGACTTGGCGTCCACGTGGAGGCAGTGGAGGTTCTGCGGGGCGTAGATGGCGCGCAGCAGCCGCTCCAGCATGTCCACGCGGTGGTGGGCGACCACGGAGTAGGCGACGGGGAAGTCGGCCTCCTCGCGGCTCAGCGGCGAGGCCGCGTAGCCTCGAGCGCGCCTGAAGGCGGCGCAGTCGCGCGTCCAGGACACCAGGAGCCTCTCGGCGACGCCGGCCCGTCTGCTCGCCTCGGGCGGGGGCGGGGGCGGGGGCGGGAGCGGGGGCGGGGCGGGGGGGCAAGTCGGCTCAGGCAGGTTGTGTGCAGGTTGGTCGTGGCCTGATTGTGGTCCAATCACAGTCCCATCACAGTCCCATCACAGTCTGATCACAGTCCCATCACAGTCCCATCACAGTCTGATCACAGTCCAGTCGCAGTCCCATCACAGTCCCATCACAGTCTGATCGTAGTCCCATCCCAGTTCCATCACAGTCCCATCACAGTCTGATCACAGTCCCATCACAGTCCCATCACAGTCCCATCACAGTCCCATCACAGTCTGATCACAGTCCCATCCCAGTCCCATCCCAGTCCCATCCCAGTCCCATCACAGTCCCATCACAGTCTGATCACAGTCCCATCCCAGTCCCATCCCAGTCCCATCACAGTCCCATCACAGTCTGATCACAGTCCCATCCCAGTCCCATCCCAGTCCCATCGCAGTCCCATCAGAGTCCCGGCCGAGGTGGCAGACAGCGACGCAGCCACTCACCGAACGGAGGCCAGCAGGTCGATCGGTGGCCACCCCTCCCCGTCGTTCCCTGTGGCCTCACAATCGACGTCCTCGCCGCCACCGCTGCCACCACCGCCACCAACGCCTCCACCGCCGCTGCCGCCACCGCCGCCGCCGCCTCGTAACGAACCGGGTGGCTCTGGGGCCCTCCACGGAGCAAGCGGCGGCGGCCGCGGGCCGTGGAAGTGAAGCAGCAGCAGCAGCAGCAGCAGGAGCAGCAGGAGCAGCAGCAGGAGCAGGAGCGGAACGCAGAGACGGCGAACGGCTCGGAGCGTCATCGGCTCGGCCCCGGCCGGCGTCAAACGAGCGGCCCTGGAGGAGGGACGTTGCCCGAAACGTCGCCCGTTATTACCGCGCGCGGCCTTTGCGGCCGTCAGTGGCCGCCAACAGCTCCCCTCATCGTGTTTCCACCGCCGGAGGGGTTCCCTCCTCCTCCTCCTCCTCCTCCTCCTCCTCCTCCTCCGCCACCACCGCCACCGCCGCCGCCGCCGCCGCCCACGTCAACCTCCCGGCTCCGCCGTGTCGAGGGGCGATGGAGGGCCGTCTGTTGGCGTGGAGGCCGTCAGTGCCGCGGCTTTTCCACCCTCGGGCCTTCGGCGTTACGCCGTCGGCGGTCGCACCGCCGACGGCGGCTGCCCCCGCTTCGGTCGAGTGAACCGCGTGGCCGTCGCCCAGACGTAGAGCGAGCGTCAGCGTCAGCGTCAGCGTCAGCGTGGCGAGGCCCCGCCGGGGCGTCTCGCTGCCTCCGAGCTCGAGCGAGCGACTCCATTGACCGACGCCGGCCGCCACCTAGATTTGGAGCTTTCGTGACTGCAAGGGGTCCGTACCCTGTGGTTCTATTGGGTAAGGTCACGTGGGTAAAAAAATTGAAATAACTTTTAATTATAATGATTATTTTTTTTTTTACCTCCGTGACTTTACCCAATAGAAGCAAGGAGTTACATTGACCGGGGTGGGTGGGGGGGTCTGGAATGCCGCTGTCAATAAAGCAAAACTTGGGTCGCTTAGCTGCGAGATCTTCACGCGAAACTGCTCTAGAGGGTATTCGAATCCTCAGCTCTTGCGGTGAAGTCACTTGACTTTACCGGAAGAGCTGAGGATGCGACTTACTGCAGTCACGAAAGCTTTAAACGCTCGAGAGGAGTTGTACACCCCTTAGCCGCCACTGATATTCATTGGCGTAAAATAAAGTGAAATGTTTTCGCTCCGGATGACCGCTGCAGAGTATTATCTGTGTTTTGATTTGGCGTGCCGATCTTAACGGTGCATTGAAACATTTGATACTCGGACCGATGCTCCTGTTGTTTGTGGAGTGACTCATGCAGCCAGCTGAGTGTGGCTCTAGGGTTTGGTGTTACATGTTATTATTTATGTAGTTTATTGTTAAAAATTCGGTCACAGTTCCTATGATCACTGTTACATTGCATTTATGGCTTTATTTGTTGGTGATTTCTAAAAGTTTTTTTGGTTTGGCCGTGTTTTTGTTTATTGTAGTACGGAGTTAGACTGATGGCCTTAATCTAAGTTGTCTTGTGGTTGTTGTTGTAGTACGGAGTTAGACTGATGGCCTTAATCTAAGTTGTCTTGTGGTTGTTGTTGTAGTACGGAGTTAGACTGATGGCCTTAATCTAAGTTGTGGTTGTTGTTGTTGTAGTACGGAGTTAGACTGATGGCCTTAATCTAAGTTGTCTTGTGGTTGTTGTTGTAGTACGGAGTTAGACTGATGGCCTTAATCTAAGTTGTCTTGTGGTTGTTGTTGTAGTACGGAGTTAGCCTGATGGCCTTAATCTAAGTTGTCTTGTGGTTGTTGTTGTAGTACGGAGTTAGACTGATGGCCTTAATCTAAGTTGTCTTGTGGTTGTTGTTGTAGTACGGAGTTAGACTGATGGCCTTAATCTAAGTTGTCTTGTGGTTGTGGTTGTTGTAGTACGGAGTTAGCCTGATGGCCTTAATCTAAGTTGTCTTGTGGTTGTTGTTGTAGTACGGAGTTAGACTGATGGCCTTAATCTAAGTTGTCTTGTTGTTGTTGTTGTAGTACGGAGTTAGACCGATGGCCTTAATCTAAGTTGTCTTGTGGTTGTTGTTGTAGTACGGAGTTAAACTGATGGCCTTAATCTAAGTTGACTTGTGGTTGTTGTTGAAGTACGGAGTTAGACTGACGGCCTTAATCTAAGTTGTCTTGTGGTTGTGGTTGTTGTAGTACGGAGTTAGACTGATGGCCTTAAACTAAGTTGTCTTGTGGTTGTTGTTGTAGTACGGAGTTAGACTGATGGCCTTAATCTAAGTTGTCTTGTGGTTGTGGTTGTTGTAGTACGGAGTTAGCCTGATGGCCTTAATCTAAGTTGTCTTGTGGTTGTTGTTGTAGTACGGAGTTAGACCGATGGCCTTAATCTAAGTTGTCTTGTGGTTGTTGTTGTAGTACGGAGTTAGACTGATGGCCTTAATCTAAGTTGACTTGTGGTTGTTGTTGAAGTACGGAGTTAGACTGACGGCCTTAATCTAAGTTGTCTTGTGGTTGTGGTTGTTGTAGTACGGAGTTAGACTGATGGCCTTAAACTAAGTTGTCTTGTGGTTGTTGTTGTAGTACGGAGTTAGACTGACGGCCTTAATCTAAGTTGTCTTGTGGTTGTTGTTGTAGTACGGAGTTAGACTGATGGCCTTAATCTAAGTTGTCTTGTGGTTGTTGTTGTAGTACAGAGTTAGACTGATGGACTTAATCTTAGTTGTCTTGTGGTTGTTGTTGTTGTAGTACGGAGTTAGACTGACGGCCTTAATCTAAGTTTTCTCGTGGTTGTTGTTGTTGTTGTTTGACTTTGCATCCCACTGGGATTTTTTGCACACAGCATTGGTGGTGTACGGTGCTATTTCAGGAATATTTTGCTGCTTTTTGTTCATGGATTTTCTGTTTGCACAGTCACACAAAGTCACTTTAAGATGTTTCTCTTGTTCGTGTTTTTGTGTTTATGTTTGTTGCGGTTGCACCCGATTCAAGAGCCGGATGGCTCACAGGGCTACACCAACATGAATGAAACTATGAAACTATTAACTATATTGACATGCTAATCTCTCGCGTTTACATCTCGAGCTCCGCCCACTTGCCCTTGGGTTGAGCCCACAAAAACCCGACGTAAACTCCTTCTCCTACGTCGGCCGCGTTTGTTTCACCGGATGACGGGCGTCCTGTGCGTTGCTATCGAAACGTCGCGATCTATTTAGTTGTATTTTCGACCTGCCTACGTGATGGCTTCACCGAGAGAACCACAGATCGTGGATCCCTGCAGTCACGAAAGCTTCAAACGAAGATTGAACAACAACTACACGAGGATAATCAGGCACTGACCAAAACCGGTTCGGATGATCGTCACTGGTGTTGGGCGTGAGCAGGAATAGAACTTGGGTATCCGGGTTCGCAGCGCAGCGCGCTAACCGCTACACTACCGCTCCACACTCACACACAAAAGACAAAGATCCCCCATATAGCCTTAACAGACTGTAGGGGCAAGTGCTGTTAGCGAGCACCTATGAAGGCCGGATCGGCACACGAGGGGGTGGGTGGCCAGCACCACGCCCGACCGCCTTTGTCTCCCTAGTGACGATGTTTACACACCGCACCAGGTACTCATTTGAGGCTGAGTCGACCTAGGGGAGGCCCGGGACCGGTTCAGATAATCGTCACCGGAGTTGGCCGTGAGCGGGAATCGAACCCGAGTCGCCAAGTTCATAGCGCAGCGCGCTAACCGCTACACTACTGCTCCACACTCACACACACACTCACTAACACACACTCACTTACACACTAACACACACTGACACACTCACACACTAACACACACACTCACTCACTAACACACACACTCACACACTCACTTACACTCACACACACACTAACACACACTGACACACTCACTTACACACTCACACTAACACACACTCGCACACACACTCACACACACTCACTCACTAACACACACACTCACTCTAACACACTTATATACACTCACACACTCACTCACACACCCAGACACACTGACACACTCACTCACACACTCACTCACTCACACACTCACACTAACACACTAATATACACTCACACAACAACAACCGCCATTCGCCACTAAGTGGCGGTGACATCACCACGACGCTTGTGCCAGGCCACGTGCACGTTGAGGCCACGTGAAGTGCCGAACGCCCGCTGGCAGGAGGTCACGGGGCAGACCCAGGTGCCACGGGTCGACTGACTGAGATGACTGGCTGATGCACCACCTGTGCCCCCTACTGTGCCAACCTGCTGTGCTTCAGCCACCCGGCGCTCCGCTCGTTGATGTGAGCGTCGCTCCTCTGCCCTCCGTTGTTGTTGGAGGGCGACTGCCTCCAACTGCCCAGGAGCATCCTTCACGAGCCTCCTCCACAGAGGCCGATCTTGACACCGCTGGTACCAGTCATCGGCAAGTCCACTCAGCTCCACGTCCTCCTGTACCAGATCACTCCATCTCTTCTCTAGTCCGTGCCACGCCCGTTTAGCCCCCTCGATCCGGCCGAACAAAAGCTGTTTCGGCATGCGGTGGCTGGGCATGCGGGCTACATGACCCAGCCAACGCAGCCTTGCCTGCCGGAGCTCACCAATGGGACCTTGCCCAGATCTTCCAAGGATTTGTGAGCTCCTCACACAATCCAGCCTGGTTAAACCCAAGATGGATCGTAGGCAGGCTAGCCTAAATGTTTCTAAACGGCGAAGATGTTCCATTAGGGGGGTCCACGTTTCACAAGCATAGAGAAGGGAGGGAATGACCGTGGCCGAGAAGACCTGAAGCTTAGTGCGGAGCGACAGACCAGTAGCTTCCACACAGCGTTACGCAACCGATGAAAAGATATTGCCGCTCGACTGATTCGGAGTGAGACTTCTGCTGTTAAACTGGAACCAGTCATAAGCACACTGCCCAGGTATGGAAAACTCTCCACTCTCTCCACAACTGCTCCATCACCGATTGGGAGTTGTGGGTGTGGAGTGTCCGATGGTACAAAATACCCAGGCAGGTTCTTAGTTTTGGTGGGGCTGATGGTAAGTCCCCATCTCTTAGTGGCACGCTCCAGTCTCAGCAGCAGCGTCTCCAACTCCTCCTCTGAATGAGCAGCTATTTACCAAATCATCGGCACACATAACGTGGTTGAGCAATAGGGAGCCATCCCTTGACCGCACCCGGGCATCGATAAGCCTCCCATTATATCTGTACCATATGGAGATTCCCCCGGTACAGCTATTGAAGGCTTCACGAACTACGTGGTCAAAATAGATGTTAAATAATGTGGGAGCCAGAGGACATCCCTGTTGCAACCCAAGGTGTACAGGGAATGGCTCTGACTCCTGGCCACGTAGTTTTAGCCGGGCCCACTCACCATCATGAAGGTCCTTAATGATTGTGAGCAGAGGGTCAGGGACTCCAAAAGCACGAAGAACAACCCACAGCCCAGGCCTACTGATGGTATCATAGGCCTTGACCAGGTCAATAAAGCAGAGATGTAGGTCTTGCTGGAATTCCCTACACCTCTGCTGTAGCAGACGAACAGAAAATATGGCATCTGTGCAGGACCACCCTTTCCTGAAACCGCATTGGGGCTCCGCAAGCCTCTCCTCAGAGTGCCTGGCAAGGCGATGTTGAATAATCCTTGCCAGGACCTTTCCCGGCACACTGAGGAATGAGATGCCCCTGTAGTTGTTACAGTCTGTGCGGTCCCCCTTCTTAAAGAGGGGGACCACTAAGGCATCCTTCCAATCCTGCGGAACCCGTCCAGTGGTCCCGACTGTTGTTATGATGTCATATAGGGCAGTCTGTGCACAAACGCCACCCTCCCTCAGCATTTCACTTGGGAGATCATCTCTGCCCGCTGCCTTTCCTGGTCTCAGACTCCGGATCGCCTTCAGCACTTTTTCAACAGATGGCACCTCAGCCATTTGAGGCACCGCAGCCTCAGCAGGGTCATCCTCACTTTGTACCACGATGTTTTCCTGGCTGAGGGATTTTCCCTCCCCCAGGACCTCATAGAAATGCTCAGCAAATCTGCAAACCTGTTCCTGAGGGTCGGAGATTGGATCACTGTTTTTTTCCCCTAATGATGGTAATAGGTGTGGCGCTGCAGGTTACTTTTTTGATGGAGTTAAATAGAGATTTGTGATCAAGGGCCACTGAGGCAGACTCCATCTCCTCAGCAACCCGCGACCACCACCCATCCTTGCAGCGCCTCACGGCTCCCACAACCTCTCAGCAATGGTCTCTGGGGAGATCTGGACCGCGTACCCAAAGCAGCCAATGCAGCTGCATGAGTGACAGTCCTGAACCTCGCCCATTTACCCTCGACATCAGGAGGAGTGGGGGACGATGCCAACCCCAGTCGCAAATGATGATGAAATTCTCGCTTGCAACTTTCATCAGATAACTGAGACCAGGCCACTTTAGGTTGGAATGGGGTCCTGGGTGTACACCCACCACCGGAGTGGAAGAATGGCAGGCGCATCTTACAGATGACTAGTCGATGGTCAGAGGGCAGATCAACTCCACGATAGGTTCTGGTGTCAAGGACATGGGCTCGCATCCGCTGGTCCGTCACTATGTAGTCCAGCAGATGTTCTTGCTTGGACCCGGCATGCATCCATGATGTTGTGTGGATGCGCCGATGCCGGAACAGCGTGTTGGTAATTACAAGCCCATGGGCTGCACAAAAATTAAGCAGCCTCCTACCGTTGTTATTGAGCTGATCTGGCCCATGCCCTCCAATCACTCCAGACCAGGTGCCAGCATCATGACCAACTCGGGCATTGAAGTCACCCAACAAGATGACTATCCCGAGGAGCCACTTTAGCCAGCACCTGTGACAGGTCATAGAAGGCATCTGACTCATCGGCTTTGCCTGCATCCCTCCACGGATGTTCGTCTTCGGTGGGGGCATAAGTAACCACGACCACCACTCCTCGCCTCCGGTTGATGGGAAGGCGAGCCCAAAGTAGCCTGGGGCTTACAGCTTCCCACACCTCACCGGCACGCTCCCACGCCCCCTTTATTCTTTTGTTCAGAAGAAGAGCCACACCCTGTTGTTTGGCAGTCTGCTGCCCCGAGTAGTGGACTGTCCACCCCTCATGGTGGCAGGAGCCAGAACCGGTCCACGGACCTCCTGAATGCCACAGAGATCCAGGCGGTACCGGTCCAGCTCCCGACAGAGGAGTGGCAGCCTCTCCTCCGCAGGGAGCGTTCAAACATTCCACGTGGCCACACGAAGTGGCTTTTCGTTGTTTCTGGAGGAGCCCCGAGGGTAGAGATTCAATCTCCTGGCTCCGCCAATTGGGGTTTGGCCAGGAGACGTCATAGACGCCTGTCCCCCCAGGGCCTCCGGCACAAGCTTATTAGTTACATATTTAAGTCGTAGTTTCCTGGTAATTTTTTGAAGGTGGAGGGTTTACCAGCCCCTCGCACCCGTCCAGAGCCCCCGATAGCCCCTGTGGTGGTCACAGACGCCATGAGGGGAGGAGCCAATCGGATTTGGCCCTCCCCCCACAGCACTGTCCACGACAGAGTTGCCCGTCCGGCACCGCAAGGAGGTAGGGAGGGGGTTGTTTTGCCGGACTAACACACACTGACACACTCACTCACACACTCACTCACACACACACTCACTCAGAACACTCACTCACACACTAACACACACACTCACACACTCACACACACACACTTATATACACTAACACACTATCACACACACTACCTTACACACTCACTCACACACTAACACACACTGACACACTCACTCACATACTCACTCACTCACACACTAACACACACACACTCACACACTCAATTACACACTCACACTAGTACACTTATATACACTCACACACTCACTCACACGCTAACACACTAACAACAACAACCGCCATTCGCCACTAAGTGGCGGTGACGTCACCACGACGCTTGTGCCAGGCTATGTGCACCCTGAGGCCACGTGAAGTGTCGAACGCCCGCTGGCAGGAGGTCACGGGGCAGACCCAGGTGCCACGGGTCGACTGAGATGACTGGCTGATGCACCACCTGTGCCCCCTACTGTGCCAACCTGCTGTGCTTTAGCCACCCGGCGCTCCGCTCGTTGTTCTGAGCGTCGCTCCTCCGCCCTCCGTTGTTGTTGGAGGGCGACTGCCTCCAACTGCCCAGTAGCGTCCTTCACGAGCCTCCTCCACAGAGGCCGATCTTGACACCGCTGGTACCAGTCATCGGCAAGTCCACTCAGCTCCACGTCCTCCTGTACCACATCACTCCATCTCTTCTCTAGCCCGTGCCGCGCCCGCTTAGCCCCCTCAATCCGGCCGAACAAAAGCTGTTTCGGCATGCGGTGGTTGGGCATGCGGGCTACATGACCCAGCCATCGCAGCCTTGCCCGCTGGAGGAGCTCACCGATGGGACCTTGCCCAGACACACACATACACTAATACACACACACTCACACACTAACATACACACTCACACACATACACTAATAAACAAGACAAGTTCCCCCATATAGCCTTAACAGACTGTAGGGGCAAGTGCTGTTAGCGAGCAACTATGAAGGCCGGAACGGTACAAGAGGGGGTGGGTGGCCAGTACCACGCCCGACCACCTTTGTCTCCCCAGTGGCGATGTTTACACAACGCACTCATTTGAGGCTGAGTCGACCTAGGGGAGGCCCGGGACCGGTTCAGATAATCGTCACCGGTGTTGGCCGTGAGCGGGAATCGAACCTGGGTCGCCAGGTTCATAGCGCAGCGTGGCGCTAACCGCTACACCACCGCTCCCCACACTCATACACTAATACACACACACTCACACACATACACTAATACACACACACTCACACACATACACTAATACACACACACTCACACACCAACACACACACTCACACACCAACACACACACTCACACACATACACTAATACACACACACACCAATACACACACACACCCACACACCAACACACACACTCACACACTAACACAAACACTCACACACTAACACACACACTAATACACTAACACACTAACACACACACTAACACACACACTCACACACTAACACACACACCAACACACACACTCACACACCAACACACATACACTAATACACACACTCACACACATACACTAATACACACACTCACACACATACACTAATACACACACTCACACACCAACACACACACTCACACACATACACTAATACACACACATACACTAATACACTAACACACTAACACACACACTAACACACACACTCACACACTAACACACACACCAACACACACACTCACACACCAACACACACACACATACACTAATACACACACTCACACACATACACTAATACACACACTCACACACCAACACACACACTCACACACCAACACACACACTCACACACATACACTAATACACACACACTAATACACTAATACACACACACTAATACACACACTCACACACCAACATACACACACACACATACACTAATACACACCAACACACACACACACTTACACACACTAATACACACTCACACACATACACTAACACACACACTAATACACACTCACACACTAACATACACACTAATATACACACTCACACACATACACTAATACACTCACACTCACACACCAACACTCACACTCACACACATACACTAATACACACACACTCACACACTAATACACACACTCACACACTAATACACACTCACACACATACACTAACACACACTAATACACACTAATATACACACTCACACACATACGCTAATACACACACACTCACACTTATATACACACATACACTAATACACACACACATACACTAATACACACACACTCACACACTAATACACACTCAAACACATACACTAACACACACTCACACACTAATACACACTCACACACTAACATACACACTAATATACACACTCGCACACATACACTAATACACACACACTCACACACTAACTCACACACATACACACACACACTAACACACTCACTACACTCACACTAACTCACATGTTGATGGTGGTTGTTGTGATGGTGGTGGTGATGATGGTGGTGGTTGTTGTTGTGATGATGGTGGTGGTGATGGTACAGTGATGGTGGTGATGATGGTGATGGTGGTGATGGTACAGTGATGGTGGTGATGACGGTGATGGTGGTGATGGTGGTGGTTGTTGTGATGATGGTGATGGTACAGTGGTGGTGATGGTACAGTGATGGTACAGTGATGTTGATGGTACAGTGATGGTACAGTGATGTTGATGGTACAGTGATGGTACAGTGATGTTGATGGTACAGTGATGTTACAGTGATGTTGATGGTACAGTGATGTTGATGGTACAGTGATGGTACAGTGATGTTGACGGTACAGTGACGTCTCACTACACCCAGGGTGTGGCCCTGCCTCTATGAAGCACACAAAGTTAAAGGTCCCCTGGGTAGCCTCTAGCTGGGCTGCTGGGGCAAGTGCTGCTGATGGTGGTGATGGTGGTTGTTGTTGTGATGGTGATGATGGTGGTGGTGATGGTGGTGGTGGTGATGATAGTGCTGCTGATGGTGGTGATGGTGGTTGTTGTTGTGATGGTGGTGATGGTGGTTGTTGTTGTGATGGTGGGGATGGTGGTTGTTGTTGTGATGGTGGTGATGATGGTGGTGGTGATGCTGGTGGTGGTGATGATGGTGGTGGTGATGATGGTGGTGATGGTGGTGGTGATGATGGTGGTGATGGTGGTGATGATGGTGGTGGTGATGATGGTGGTGATGGTGATGGTGGTTGTTGTTGTGATGGTGATGATGGTGGTGATGGTGGTGGTGGTGATGGTGGCGATGATGGTGGTGGTGATGATGGTGGTGATAATGATGGTGATGGTGGTGATAATGATGGTGATGGTGGTGATGATGATGGTGGTGATGATGGTGATGATGGTTGTTGTTGTGATGGTGGTGATGGTGGTTGTGGTGATGGTGGTGTTGATGGTGGTTGTTGTGATGGTGATGATGGTTGTTATGATGGTGGTGATGGTGGTTGTTGTTGTGATGGTGGTGATGGTGGTTGTGGTGATGATGGTGCTGCTGATGGTGGTGGTGATGATGGTGATGATGGTGGTGATGATGATGGTGCTGGTGATGATGGTGGTTGTTGTTGTGATGGTGGTGATGGTGGTGGTTGTTGTTGTTGTGATGGTGGTTGTTGTTGTTGTGATGGTGGTGATAGTTGTTGTGATGGTGATGGTGGTTGTTGTGATGGTGATGGTGGTTGTTGTTGTGATGGTGGTTGTTGTTGTGATGGTGATGGTGGTTGTTGTTGTGATGGTGGTGGTTGTTGTGATGGTGGTGATGGTTGTTGTGATGGTGATGGTAGTGGTTGTTGTGATGGTGATGGTGGTTGTTGTGATGGTGGTTGTTGTGATGGTGATGGTGGTTGTTGTGATGGTGGTTGTTGTTGTGATGGTGGTGATGGTGGTGGTTGTTGTGATGGTGATGGTGGTTGTTGTTGTGATGGTGGTGTTGATGGTGGTTGTTGTGATGGTGGTGGTTGTTGTGATGGTGGTTGTTGTGATGGTGGTGGTTGTTGTGATGGTGGTGATGGTGGTTGTTGTTGTGATGGTGGTGATGGTGGTGGTTGTTGTGATGGTGGTTGTTGTGATGGTGGTTGTTGTGATGGTGGTGTTGATGGTGGTTGTTGTTGTGATGGTGGTGATGGTGGTGGTTGTTGTGATGGTGGTGGTTGTTGTGATGGTGGTGGTTGTTGTGATGGTGGTGATGGTGGTTGTTGTTGTGATGGTGATGGTGGTTGTTGTTATGGTGGTGTTGATGGTGGTTGTTGTTGTGATGGTGGTGATGGTTGTGTTGATGGTGGTTATGGTGATGATGATGGTGGTTGTTGTTGTGATGGTGGTGGTGATGGTACAGTGATGGTGGTTGTTGTTGGGATGGTGGTGATGGTGGTTGTTGTTGTTGTGATGGTGGTGATGGTGGTGGTTGTTGTGATGGTGGTCTTGATGGTGGTTGTTGTGATGGTGGTGTTGATGGTGGTGGTTGTTGTGATGGTGATGGTGGTGGTTGTTGTGATGGTGGTGGTGATGGTGGTGGTTGTTGTGATGGTGGTGGTGATGGTGGTGATAGTGGTTGTTGTGATGGTGGTTGTTGTTGTTGTGATGGTGGTGTTGATGGTGGTGGTGGTTGTTGTGATGATGGTGATGGTACAGTGGTGTTGATGATTTTGGTGATGGTACAGTGGTGGTGATGGTACAGTGATGGTGATGATGGTGTTGATGATGGTGGTGGTGATCGTGGTTATTGTGATGGTGGTGGTGATGATGGTGGTTGTTGTGATGGTACAGTGATGGTACAGTGATGTTGATGGTACAGTGACGTCTCACTACACCCAGGGTGTGGTCCTGCCTCTATGAAGCACACAAAGTTAAAGGTCCCCTGGGTAGCCTCTAGCTGGGCTGCTGGGGCAAGTGCTGCTGATGGTGGTGATGGTGGTGGTGATGGTGGTTGTTGTGATGATGGTGGTGGTGGTGATGATGGTGATGATGGTGGTGGTGATGGTGGTGATGGTGGTGGTGATGGTGGTGGTGATGGTGGTTGTTGTTGTGATGGTGGTGGTGATGGTGGTGGTGATGGTGGTGATGATGGTGGTGCTGATGGTGGTGATGGTGGTGGTGATGGTGGTGGTGGTGATGATGATGGTGGTGATGGTGGTGATGATGGTGGTGATGGTGGTGGTGATGATGGTGGTGATGATGGTGATGATGGTGGTTGTTGTGGTGGTGATGGTTGTTGTGATGGTGGTGGTGTTGGTGATGATGGTGGTGATGGTGGTGATGGTTGTTGTGGTGGTGATGGTTGTTGTGATGGTGGTGTTGGTGGTGATGGTGGTGATGACGGTGGTGATGGTGGTGTTGGTGATGATGGTGGTGGTTGTTGTGATGGTGGTGGTGATTGTGATGGTGGTGGTGATTGTTGTGATGGTGATGGTGGTGATGGTTGTTGTTGTGATGGTGGTGGTTGTTGTGATGGTGATGATGGTGGTTGTTGTGATGGTGATGATGGTGGTTGTTGTGATGGTAATGGTGGTTGTTGTGATGGTGATGGTGGTGGTGGTTGTTGTGATGGTGGTGGTTGTTGTGATGGTGATGGTTGTTGTTATGGTGATGATGGTGGTTGTTGTGATGGTGATAGTGGTGGTTGTTGTGATGGTGATGATGGTGGTTGTTATGGTGATGATGGTGGTTGTTGTTGTGATGGTGGTGGTTGTTGTTATGGTGATGATGGTGGTTGTTGTGATGGTGATGATGGTGGTTGTGATGGTTGTTGTTGTGATGGTGATGATGGTGGTGGTTGTTGTGATGGTGATGATGGTGGTGGTTGTTGTGATGGTGATGGTGGTGGTTGTTGTGATGCTGATGATGTTAGTTGTTGTGATGGTGGTGATGGTGGTGGTTGTTGTGATGGTGGTGGTGATGGTTGTTGTTGTGATGGTGGTGGTGATGATGATGGTTGTTGTTGTGATGGTGGTGGTGGTGGTGATGATGGTTGTTGTGATGGTGATGGTTGTTGTTGTGATGGTGGTGATGGTTGTTGTTGTGATGGTGGTTGTTGTTGTGATGGTGGTGGTTGTTATGATGGTGATGGTGGTGGTTGTTGTGATGGTGATGATGGTGGTGGTTGTTGTGATGGTGATGGTGGTTGTTGTGATGGTAATGGTGGTGGTTGTTGTGATGGTGGTGGTGATGATGGTTGTTGTTGTGATGGTGATGATGGTAGTGTTGGTGGTGGTTGTTGTGATGGTGATGATGGTGGTGGTTGTTGTGATGGTTGTTGTTGTGATGGTGATGATGGTGGTTGTTGTGATGGTGGTGGTGATGGTGATGGTGGTGATGATGGTTGTTGTTGTGATGGTGGTGATGAGGATGATGGTGATGATGGTGGTGGTTGTTGTGATGATGGTTGTTGTTGTGATGGTGATGATGGTGGTGGTTGTTGTGATGGTGATGATGGTGATGGTGGTGGTTGTTGTGATGGTTGTTGTTGTGCTGGTGATGATGGTGATGGTGGTGGTTGTTGTGCTGGTGATGATGGTGATGGTGGTGGTTGTTGTGATGGTGATGATGGTTGTTGTGATGGTGGTGGTGATGATGGTTGTTGTTGTGATGGTGATGATGGTGGTTGTTGTGATGGTGATGATGGTGATGGTGGTGGTTGTTGTGATGGTGATGATGGTGGTGGTTGTTGTGGTGGTGATGGTGGTGATGATGGTGGTGGTGATGGTGGTGATGATGATGGTTGTTGTTGTTGTGATGGTGGTGGTGGTGATGAGGATGATTGTTGTTGTGATGGTGGTGGTACAGCAGCAGCTGTAGCTGTAGCAGTGTCCATCACCACCACTCCACTACCCGGCCGCCTTTGTCTTCCCCAGGGCTAATCGATGCATCTATCAATATATATATCAGGTTGTGCCGCTGTACCAGGCTAGGTGCATGAGGAGGAGGTCACGTGACAGACCCTGCAGGTGCCATGGGTTGTGCCGCTGTGCCAGGCTAGGTGCATGAGGAGGAGGTCACGTGACAGACAATGCAGGTGCAATGGGTTGTGCCGCTGTGCCAGGCTAGGTGCATGAGGAGGAGGTCACGTGACAGACAATGCAGGTGCCATGTGTCCCATACTGTGCCAACGTGCTGTGCTTTAGCCACCCGGCGCTCCGCTCGTTGTTGTGAGCGTCGCTCCTCCGCCCTCCGTTGTTGTTGGAGGGCGACTGCCTCCAACTGCCCAGTAGCCTCATGGTGCACCTAGCCTGGCACCGCCCCCAGTAGCCTCAAGGTGCACCTAGCCTGGCACCGCCCCCAGTAGCCTCAAGGTGCACCTAGCCTGGCACCGCCCCCAGTATCCTCAAGGTGCACCTAGCCTGGCACCGCCCCCGCTAGCCTGAAGGTGCACCTAGCCTGGCACCGCCCCCAGTAGCCTCATGGTGCACCTAGCCTGGCACCGCCCCCAGTAGCCTCAAGGTGCACCTAGCCTGGCACCGCCCCCAGTAGCCTCCTCAAGGTGCACCTAGCCTGGCACCGCCCCCAGTAGCCTCATGGTGCACCTAGCCTGGCACCGCCCCCAGTAGCCTCCTCAAGGTGCACCTAGCCTGGCACCGCCCCCAGTAGCCTCAAGGTGCACCTAGCCTGGCACCGCCCCCAGTAGCCTCAAGGTGCACCTAGCCTGGCACTACCCCCAGTAGCCTCAAGGTGCACCTAGCCTGGCACTGACCCCAGTAGCCTCAAGGTGCACCTAGCCTGGCACCACCCCCAGTCGCCTCAAGGTGCACCTAGCCTGGCACCGCACCCAGTAGCCTCAAGGTGCACCTAGCCTGGCACCGCCCCCAGTAGCCTCAAGGTGCACCTAGCCTGGCACTACCCACTCGCTCACTCACTCACCCACTCACTCATCCATTCACTCACTCACTCACCCACTCACTCACTCACCCACTCACCCATTCACTCACGCACTCAATCACTCAATCACCGACTCACCCACACACTCACCCACACACTCACTCACCCACACATTCACTCACTCACCCACTCAATCACCGACTCACCCACACACTCACCCATCCACACACTTACTCACTCGTTCGCCCACTTACCCACTCACTCACCCACTCACCCATTCACTCACCCACACACTCACTCACTCGTTCGCCCACTTACCCACTCACTCACCCATTCACCCACTCACTTTCTCACTCACCCACTCACTCACCCACCGACTCACCCACACACTAACTCACTCACCCACTCACCGACTCACCCACACACTCACTCACTCACCCACTCACCCACACACTCACTCACTCACCCACACACTCACTCACCCACTCACCCACACACTCACTAACTCACCCACTCACTCACTCACCCATCAGCTCCATCTCTTCTCCAGCCCGTGCCGCGCCCGTTAAGCCCCCTCCATGCAGCCAAACAGAAACTGCTTGGCCATGCGGTGACTGGGCATGCAGTAGCTGGGCATGCAGTGGCTGGGCATGCGGGTTACACGACCCAGCCAACGCAGCCTCGCCTGCCGGAGGAGCTCACCGATGGGACTTTGTCCAGATCTTTCAAGGATTTGTGAGCTCCTCGCACACAATCCAGGCCTGCAGGTGAAACCCAGGATGGATCGTAGGCAGGGCCAGCCTGAATGTTTCTTACCGGAACATTTAAAGTGGGCCACGTTCCACAAGCGGAGAGAATGGAGGGGGCATTGCTCTGGCCGAGAAGACCCGAAGCGTCTCGTGGAGGGACAGACCAGGAAGCTTCCACACAGCGTTACAGACACACCCACTCACATACACACACCCACTCACATACACCCACTCACACACACACTCACACACAGACACACCCACTCACATACACACACCCACTCACATACACACACCCACTCACACACTCTCACACACACACCCACTCACACACACACACCCACTCACACACACCCACTCACACACTCTCACACACACACACCCACTCACACAGACACACCCACTCACATACACACACCCACTCACATACACACACCCACTCACATACACACACCCACTCACATACACACACCCACTCACATACACACACCCACTCGCATACACACACCCACTCACACAGACACACCCACTCACATACACACACCCACTCACATACACACACCCACTCACACACACAACAACAACAACAACAACCGCCATTCGCCACTAAGTGGCGGTGACGTCACCACGACGCTTGTGCCAGGCTATGTGCACCCTGAGGCCACGTGAAGTGTCGAACGCCCGCTGGCAGGAGGTCACGGGGCAGACCCAGGTGCCACGGGTCGACTGACTGAGATGACTGGCTGATGCACCACCTGTGCCCCCTACTGTGCCAACCTGCTGTGCTTTAGCCACCCGGCGCTCCGCTCGCTGTTGTGAGCGTCGCTCCTCTGCCCTCCGTTGTTGTTGGAGGGCGACTGCCTCCAACTGCCCAGTAGCATCCTTCACGAGCCTCCTCCACAGAGGCCGATCTTGACACCGCTGGTACCAGTCATCGGCAAGTCCACTCAGCTCCACGTCCTCCTGTACCACATCACTCCATCTCTTCTCTAGCCCGTGCCGCGCCCGCTTAGCCCCCTCAATCCGGCCAAACAAAAGCTGTTTCGGCATGCGGTGGCTGGGCATGCGGGCTACATGACCCAGCCATCGCAGCCTTGCTTGCCGGAGGAGCTCACCGATGGGACCCTGCCCAGATCTTTCAAGGATTTGTGAGCTCCTCACACAATCCAGTCTGGTTAAACCCAGGATGGATCGTAGGCAGGTCAGCCTAAATGTTTCTAACCGGCGAAGATGTTCCATTAGGGGGGTCCACGTTTCGCAAGCGTAGAGAAGGGAGGGAATGACCGTGGCCGAGAAGACCTGAAGCTTAGTGCGGAGCGACAGACCAGGTAGCTTCCACACAGCGTTACGCAACCGATGAAAAGATATTGCCGCTCGACTGATTCGGAGTGAGACCTCTGCTGTTAAACTGGAGCCAGTCATAAGCACACTGCCCAGGTATGGGAAACTCTCCAGTCTCTCCACAACTGCCCCATCACCGATTGGGAGTTGTGGGGGTGGAGTGTTCGATGGTACAAAATACCCAGGCAGGTGCTTAGTTTTGGTGGGGCTGATGGTAAGGCCCCACCTCTTAGTGGCACGCTCCAGTCTCAGCAGCAGCGTCTCCAACTCCTCCTCTGACTGAGCAGCTATTACCAAGTCATCAGCATACATAACGTGGTTGAGCAATAGGGAGCCATCCCTTGACCGCACCCGGGCATCGATTAGCCTCCCATTATATCTGTACCATATGGAGATTCCCCCGGTACAGCGATTGAAGGCTTCACGAACTACGTGGTCAAAATAGATGTTAAATAATGTGGGAGCCAGAGGACATCCCTGTCGCACCCCAAGGTGTACAGGGAATGGCTCTGACTCCCGGCCACGTAGTTTTACCCGGGCCCGCTCACCATCATGAAGGTCCTTAATGATCGTGAGCAGAGGGTCAGGTACTCCAAAAGCACGAAGAACGACCCAGAGCCCAGGCCTACTGATGGTATCATAGGCCTTGACCAGGTCAATAAAGCAGAGATGTAGGTCTTGTTGGAATTCCCTACACCTCTGCTGTAGCAGACGGACAGAAAATATGGCATCTGTGCAGGACCGCCCTTTCCTGAAACCGCATTGGGGCTCCGCAAGCCTCTCCTCAGCGTGCCTGGCAAGGCGATGCTGAATAATCCTTGCCAGGACCTTTCCCGGCACACTGAGGAGTGAGATGCCCCTGTAGTTGTTACAGTCTGTGCGGTCCCCCTTCTTAAAAAGGGGGACCACCAGGGCATCCTTCCAATCCTGCGGAACCCGTCCAGTGGTCCAGACTGTTGTTATGATGTCATATAGGGCAGTCTGTGCACAAACGCCACCCTCCCTCAGCATTTCGCTTGGGAGATCATCTCTGCCCGCTGCCTTTCCTGGTCTCAGACTCCGGATCGCCTTCAATACTTCCTCAGCAGATGGCACCTCAGCCAGCCACTCACAGGGGGTGACTTCATCCAATATTTGAGGCACCGCAGCCTCAGCAGGGTCATCCTCACTTTGTGCCACGATGTTTTCCTGGCTGAGGGATTTTCCCTCCCCCAGGACCTCACAGAAATGCTCAGCAAATCTGCGAACCTGTTCCTGGGGGTCAGAAATTGGATCACCGTTTTTTCCCCTAATGATGGTAATAGGTGTGGCGCTGCAGGTTACTTTTTTGATGGAGTTAAATAGAGATTTGTGATCACGGGCCACTGAGGCAGACTCCATCTCCTCAGCAACCCGCGACCACTACCCATCCTTGCAGCGCCTCACGGCTCTCCGAACCTCCGAGCGAAGGCTGCGGTAAGCCTCCTCATTCTCTGACGTGGGATTCTGTAGCCGATGACAGTGGGCCTGTCGCTTTTTCTCAACCATCCTGAACAACTCCTCTGTCATCCAGGGTGTCTGGGGAGGTCTGGACCGCGTACCCAAAGCAGCCATTGCAGCTGCATGAGTCACAGTCCTAAACCTCGCCCATTTACCCTCGACATCAGGAGGAGTCGGGGACGATGCCAATCCCAGCCGCAAGCGATGATGAAATTCTCGCTTGCAACTTTCATCAGATAACTGAGACCAGGCCACTTTAGGTTGGAATGGGGTCCTGGGTGTACACCCACCACCGGAGTGGAAGAATGGCAGGCGCATCTTACAGATGACTAGTCGATGGTCAGAGGGCAGATCAGCTCCACGGTAGGTCCTGGTGTCAAGGACATGGGCTCGCATTCGCTGGTCCGTCACTATGTAGTCCAGCAGATGTTCTTGCTTGGACCCGGCATGCATCCATGATGTTGTGTGGATGCGCCGATGCCGGAACAGCGTGTTGGTAATTACAAGCCCATGGGCTGCACAAAAATCTAGCAGCCTCCTACCGTTGTTATTGAGCTGATCTGGCCCATGCCCTCCAATCACTCCAGACCAGGTGCCAGTATCATGACCAACTCGGGCATTGAAGTCACCCAACATGATGACTCTATCCCGAGGGGCCACTTTAGCCAGCACCTGTGACAGGAGGTCATAGAAGGCATCTGACTCATCGGCTTTGCCTGCATCCCTCCACGGATGTTCATCTTCGGTGGGGGCATAAGTAACCACGACCACCATTCCTCGCCTCCGGTTGATGGGAAGGCGGGCCCAAAGTAGCCTGGGGCTTACAGCTTCCCACACCTCACCGCCACGCTCCCACGCCCCCTTCATTCTTTTGTTCAAAAGAAGACCCACACCCTGTTGTTTGGCAGTCTGCTGCCCCGAGTAGAGGACTGTCCACCCCTCATGGTGGCAGGAGCCAGAGCCGGTCCACCGGACCTCCTGAATGCCGCATAGATCCAGGCGGTACCGGTCCAGCTCCCGACAGAGGAGTGGCAGCCACACACACACACCCACTCACACACACACACCCACTCACATACACACACCCACTCACATACAGACACCCACTCACATACACACACCCACTCACACACACCCACTCACTCACATACACACACCCACTCACATACACACACCCACTCACATACACACACCCACTCACATACACACACCCACTCACATACACACCCACTCACATACACACCCACTCACACACACCCACTCACACACTCTCACACACACACACCCACTCACATACACCCACTCACACACACACACCCACTCACATACACACACCCACTCACACACACACCCACTCACACACACCCACTCACACACTCTCACACACTCACACAGACACACCCACTCACATACACACACCCACTCACACACACACCCACTCACATACACACACCCACTCACACACACCCAACTCACACACACACACTCACACACTCTCTCACACACACACACTCACACACACACACCCACTCACACACACCCACTCACATACAACAACCGCCATTCGCCACTAAGTGGCGGTGACGTCACCACGACGCTTGTGCCAGGCTATGTGCACCCTGAGGCCACGTGAAGTGTCGAACGCCCGCTGGCAGGAGGTCACGGGGCAGACCCAGGTGCCACGGGTCGACTGACTGAGATGACTGGCTGATGCACCACCTGTGCCCCCTACTGTGCCAACCTGCTGTGCTTTAGCCACCCGGCGCTCCGCTCGCTGTTGTGAGCGTCGCTCCTCCGCCCTCCGTTGTTGTTGGAGGGCGACTGCCTCCAACTGCCCAGTAGCATCCTTCACGAGCCTCCTCCACAGAGGCCGATCTTGACACCGCTGGTACCAGTCATCGGCAAGTCCACTCAGCTCCACGTCCTCCTGTACCACATCACTCCATCTCTTCTCTAGCCCGTGCCGCGCCCGCTTAGCCCCCTCAATCCGGCCAAACAAAAGCTGTTTCGGCATGCGGTGGCTGGGCATGTGGGCTACATGACCCAGCCATCGCAGCCTTGCCTGCCGGAGGAGCTCACCGATGGGACCCTGCCCAGATCTTTCAAGGATTTGTGAGCTCCTCACACAATCCAGTCTGGTTAAACCCTAGATGGATCGTAGGCAGGCCAGCCTAAATGTTTCTAACCGGAGAAGATGTTCCATTAGGGGGGTCCACGTTTCGCAAGCGTAGAGAAGGGAGGGAATGACCGTGGCCGAGAAGACCTGAAGCTTAGTGCGGAGCGACAGACCAGGTAGCTTCCACACAGCGTTACGCAACCGATGAAAAGATATTGCCGCTCGACTGATTCGGAGTGAGACCTCTGCTGTTAAACTGGAGCCAGTCATAAGCACACTGCCCAGGTATGGGAAACTCTCCAGTCTCTCCACAACTGCCCCATCACCGATTGGGAGTTGTGGGGGTGGAGTGTTCGATGGTACAAAATACCCAGGCAGGTGCTTAGTTTTGGTGGGGCTGATGGTAAGGCCCCACCTCTTAGTGGCACGCTCCAGTCTCAGCAGCAGCGTCTCCAACTCCTCCTCTGACTGAGCAGCTATTACCAAATCATCAGCATACATAACGTGGTTGAGCAATAGGGAGCCATCCCTTGACCGCACCCGGGCATCGATTAGCCTCCCATTATATCTGTACCATATGGAGATTCCCCCGGTACAGCTATTGAAGGCTTCACGAACTACGTGGTCAAAATAGATGTTAAATAATGTGGGAGCCAGAGGACATCCCTGTCGCACTCCAAGGTGTACAGGGAATGGCTCTGACTCCCGGCCACGTAGTTTTACCCGGGCCCGCTCACCATCATGAAGGTCCTTAATGATCGTTAGCAGAGGGTCAGGTACTCCAAAAGCACGAAGAACGACCCAGAGCCCAGGCCTACTGATGGTATCATAGGCCTTGACCAGGTCAATAAAGCAGAGATGTAGGTCTTGTTGGAATTCCCTACACCTCTGCTGTAGCAGACGGACAGAAAATATGGCATCTGTGCAGGACCGCCCTTTCCTGAAACCGCATTGGGGCTCCGCAAGCCTCTCCTCAGCGTGCCTGGCAAGGCGATGCTGAATAATCCTTGCCAGGACCTTTCCCGGCACACTGAGGAGTGAGATGCCCCTGTAGTTGTTACAGTCTGTGCGGTCCCCCTTCTTAAAAAGGGGGACCACCAGGGCATCCTTCCAATCCTGCGGAACCCGTCCAGTGGTCCAGACTGTTGTTATGATGTCATATAGGGCAGTCTGTGCACAAACGCCACCCTCCCTCAGCATTTCGCTTGGGAGATCATCTCTGCCCGCTGCCTTTCCTGGTCTCAGACTCCGGATCGCCTTCAATACTTCCTCAGCAGATGGCACCTCAGCCAGCCACTCACAGGGGGTGACTTCATCCAATATTTGAGGCACCGCAGCCTCAGCAGGGTCATCCTCACTTTGTGCCACGATGTTTTCCTGGCTGAGGGATTTTCCCTCCCCCAGGACCTCACAGAAATGCTCAGCAAATCTGCGAACCTGTTCCTGGGGGTCGGAAATTGGATCACCGTTTTTTCCCCTAATGATGGTAATAGGTGTGGCACTGCAGGTTACTTTTTTGATGGAGTTAAATAGAGATTTGTGATCACGGGCCACTGAGGCAGACTCCATCTCCTCAGCAACCCGCGACCACCACCCATCCTTGCAGCGCCTCACGGCTCTCCGAACCTCCGAGCGAAGGCTGCGGTAAGCCTCCTCATTCTCTGACGTGGGATTCTGTAGCCGATGACAGTGGGCCTGTCGCTTTTTCTCAACCATCCTGAACAACTCCTCTGTCATCCAGGGTGTCTGGGGAGGTCTGGACCGCGTACCCAAAGCAGCCATTGCAGCTGCATGAGTCACAGTCCTAAACCTCGCCCATTTACCCTCGACATCAGGAGGAGTCGGGGACGATGCCAATCCCAGCCGCAAGCGATGATGAAATTCTCGCTTGCAACTTTCATCAGATAACTGAGACCAGGCCACTTTAGGTTGGAATGGGGTCCTGGGTGTACACCCACCACCGGAGTGGAAGAATGGCAGGCGCATCTTACAGATGACTAGTCGATGGTCAGAGGGCAGATCAGCTCCACGGTAGGTCCTGGTGTCAAGGACATGGGCTCGCATTCGCTGGTCCGTCACTATGTAGTCCAGCAGATGTTCTTGCTTGGACCCGGCATGCATCCATGATGTTGTGTGGATGCGCCGATGCCGGAACAGCGTGTTGGTAATTACAAGCCCATGGGCTGCACAAAAATCTAGCAGCCTCCTACCGTTGTTATTGAGCTGATCTGGCCCATGCCCTCCAATCACTCCAGACCAGGTGCCAGTATCATGACCAACTCGGGCATTGAAGTCACCCAACATGATGACTCTATCCCGAGGGGCCACTTTAGCCAGCACCTGTGACAGGAGGTCATAGAAGGCATCTGACTCATCGGCTTTGCCTGCATCCCTCCACGGATGTTCATCTTCGGTGGGGGCATAAGTAACCACGACCACCATTCCTCGCCTCCGGTTGATGGGAAGGCGGGCCCAAAGTAGCCTGGGGCTTACAGCTTCCCACACCTCACCGCCACGCTCCCACGCCCCCTTCATTCTTTTGTTCAAAAGAAGACCCACACCCTGTTGTTTGGCAGTCTGCTGCCCCGAGTAGAGGACTGTCCACCCCTCATGGTGGCAGGAGCCAGAGCCGGTCCACCGGACCTCCTGAATGCCGCATAGATCCAGGCGGTACCGGTCCAGCTCCCGACAGAGGAGTGGCAGCCACACACACACACCCACTCACACACACACACCCACTCACATACACACACCCACTCACATACAGACACCCACTCACATACACACACCCACTCACACACACCCACTCACTCACATACACACACCCACTCACATACACACACCCACTCACATACACACACCCACTCACATACACACACCCACTCACATACACACCCACTCACATACACACCCACTCACACACACCCACTCACACACTCTCACACACACACACCCACTCACATACACCCACTCACACACACACACCCACTCACATACACACACCCACTCACACACACACCCACTCAGACACACCCACTCACACACTCTCACACACTCACACAGACACACCCACTCACATACACACACCCACTCACACACACACCCACTCACATACACACACCCACTCACACACACCCAACTCACACACACACACTCACACACTCTCTCACACACACACACTCACACACACACACCCACTCACACACACCCACTCACATACAACAACCGCCATTCGCCACTAAGTGGCGGTGACGTCACCACGACGCTTGTGCCAGGCTATGTGCACCCTGAGGCCACGTGAAGTGTCGAACGCCCGCTGGCAGGAGGTCACGGGGCAGACCCAGGTGCCACGGGTCGACTGACTGAGATGACTGGCTGATGCACCACCTGTGCCCCCTACTGTGCCAACCTGCTGTGCTTTAGCCACCCGGCGCTCCGCTCGCTGTTGTGAGCGTCGCTCCTCCGCCCTCCGTTGTTGTTGGAGGGCGACTGCCTCCAACTGCCCAGTAGCATCCTTCACGAGCCTCCTCCACAGAGGCCGATCTTGACACCGCTGGTACCAGTCATCGGCAAGTCCACTCAGCTCCACGTCCTCCTGTACCACATCACTCCATCTCTTCTCTAGCCCGTGCCGCGCCCACTTAGCCCCCTCAATCCGGCCAAACAAAAGCTGTTTCGGCATGCGGTGGCTGGGCATGTGGGCTACATGACCCAGCCATCGCAGCCTTGCCTGCCTGAGGAGCTCACCGCTGGGACCCTGCCCAGATCTTTCAAGGATTTGTGAGCTCCTCACACAATCCAGTCTGGTTAAACCCTGGATGGATCGTAGGCAGGCCAGCCTAAATGTTTCTAACCGGCGAAGATGTTCCATTAGGGGGGTCCACGTTTCGCAAGCGTAGAGAAGGGAGGGAATGACCGTGGCCGAGAAGACCTGAAGCTTAGTGCGGAGCGACAGACCAGGTAGCTTCCACACAGCGTTACGCAACCGATGAAAAGATATTGCCGCTCGACTGATTCGGAGTGAGACCTCTGCTGTTAAACTGGAGCCAGTCATAAGCACACTGCCCAGGTATGGGAAACTCTCCAGTCTCTCCACAACTGCCCCATCACCGATTGGGAGTTGTGGGGGTGGAGTGTTCGATGGTACAAAATACCCAGGCAGGTGCTTAGTTTTGGTGGGGCTGATGGTAAGGCCCCACCTCTTAGTGGCACGCTCCAGTCTCAGCAGCAGCGTCTCCAACTCCTCCTCTGACTGAGCAGCTATTACCAAATCATCAGCATACATAACGTGGTTGAGCAATAGGGAGCCATCCCTTGACCGCACCCGGGCATCGATTAGCCTCCCATTATATCTGTACCATATGGAGATTCCCCCGGTACAGCTATTGAAGGCTTCACGAACTACGTGGTCAAAATAGATGTTAAATAATGTGGGAGCCAGAGGACATCCCTGTCGCACTCCAAGGTGTACAGGGAATGGCTCTGACTCCCGGCCACGTAGTTTTACCCGGGCCCGCTCACCATCATGAAGGTCCTTAATAATCGTTAGCAGAGGGTCAGGTACTTCAAAAGCACGAAGAACGACCCAGAGCCCAGGCCTACTGATGGTATCATAGGCCTTGACCAGGTCAATAAAGCAGAGATGTAGGTCTTGTTGGAATTCCCTACACCTCTGCTGTAGCAGACGGACAGAAAAATATGGCATCTGTGCAGGACCGCCCTTTCCTGAAACCGCATTGGGGCTCTGCAAGCCTCTCCTCAGCGTGCCTGGCAAGGCGATGCTGAATAATCCTTGCCAGGACCTTTCCCGGCACACTGAGGAGTGAGATGCCCCTGTAGTTGTTACAGTCTGTGCGGTCCCCCTTCTTAAAAAGGGGGACCACCAGGGCATCCTTCCAATCCTGCGGAACCCGTGCAGTGGTCCAGACTGTTGATATGATGTCATATAGGGCAGTCTGTGCACAAACGCCACCCTCCCTCAGCATTTCGCTTGGGAGATCATCTCTGCCCGCTGCCTTTCCTGGTCTCAGACTCCGGATCGCCTTCAATACTTCCTCAGCAGATGGCACCTCAGCCAGCCACTCACAGGGGGTGACTTCATCCAATATTTGAGGCACCGCAGCCTCAGCAGGGTCATCATCACTTTGTGCCACGATTTTTTCCTGGCTGAGGGATTTTCCCTCCCCCAGGACCTCACAGAAATGCTCAGCAAATCTTCGAACCTGTTCCTGGGGGTCGGAAATTGGATCACCGTTTTTTCCCCTAATGATGGTAATAGGTGTGGCGCTGCAGGTTACTTTTTTGATGGAGTTAAATAGAGATTTGTGATCACGGGCCACTGAGGCAGACTCCATCTCCTCAGCAACCCGCGACCACCACCCATCCTTGCAGCGCCTCACGGCTCTCCGAACCTCCGAGCGAAGGCTGCGGTAAGCCTCCTCATTCTCTGACGTGGGATTCTGTAGCCGATGACAGTGGGCCTGTCGCTTTTTCTCAACCATCCTGAACACCTCCTCTGTCAGCCAGGGTGTCTGGGGAGGTCTGGACCGCGTACCCAAAGCAGCCATTGCAGCTGCATGAGTCACAGTCCTAAACCTCGCCCATTTACCCTCGACATCAGGAGGAGTCGGGGACGATGCCAATCCCAGCCGCAAGCGATGATGAAATTCTCGCTTGCAACTTTCATCAGATAACTGAGACCAGGCCACTTTAGGTTGGAATGGGGTCCTGGGTGTACACCCACCACCGGAGTGGAAGAATGGCAGGCGCATCTTACAGATGACTAGTCGATGGTCAGAGGGCAGATCAGCTCCACGGTAGGTCCTGGTGTCAAGGACATGGGCTCGCATTCGCTGCTCCGTCACTATGTAGTCCAGCAGATGTTCTTGCTTGGACCCGGCATGCATCCATGATGTTGTGTGGATGCGCCGATGCCGGAACAGCGTGTTGGTAATTACAAGCCCATGGGCTGCACAAAAATCTAGCAGCCTCCTACCGTTGTTATTGAGCTGATCTGGCCCATGCCCTCCAATCACTCCAGACCAGGTGCCAGTATCATGACCAACTCGGGCATTGAAGTCACCCAACATGATGACTCTATCCCGAGGGGCCACTTTAGCCAGCACCTGTGACAGGAGGTCATAGAAGGCATCTGACTCATCGGCTTTGCCTGCATCCCTCCACGGATGTTCATCTTCGGTGGGGGCATAAGTAACCACGACCACCATTCCTCGCCACACACTCACACCCACTCACTCACTCACCCACACACTCACCCACACACACACTCACACACCTACACACTCACCCACACACTCACCCACAAACTCAACCACACACTCACACCCACTCACACCCACTCACTCACCCATCAGCCCACGTCTTCTCCAGCCTGTGCTGTGCCCACTTGAGCCTCTTGCTTCCGCTGGCTGGGCAAGCGTCGCGACATCGCTGGATACAGGACACGGTGTGTGGGTGCAGTATCACCCCTACAGGACACAGTGTGGGTGTAGTACCGCCTCTACAGGACACGGTGTGTGGGTGTAGTATCGCCCCTACAGGACACTCTGTGAGGGTGTAATATCGCCCCTACAGGATACGGTGTGTGGGTGTAGTACCGCCCCTACAGGGCACTCTGTGAGGGTGTAGTACCGCCCTACAGGACACTCTGTGAGGGTGTAGTATCGGCCCCACAGGACACAGTGTGTGGGTGTAGTATCGGCCCTACAGGACACGGTGTGTGGGTGCCGTGTTGGGCCACTGCCCTCTGGTTGACCCGTGACTGGTCACGTTAACGGAGGGGCCCCAAGAGGGGGGTGAAGGGGGGGGGGGTCACGTGATTGTGACCCAGATCCTTCCCGAGGGTTCTGGAAGGTGGGCGTGGCCAAGGGCGGAACCGGCCACGCCCACAGAGGATCTAAGCCGGTTCATCCCGGAAGCAACCTTCAGCTACGCCCTACGTTCAACACGTGGTCTCGGTCCGTAGTCACGTGGTAACTAATGGACAGTCACGTGGTAAATAGTGGACAGTCACGTGGTAACTAGTGGACAGTCACGTGGTAACTTGTGGACAGTCACGAGGTAACTAGTGGACAGTCACGTGGTAACTAGTGGACAGTCACGTGGTAACTTGTGGACAGTCACGAGGTAACTAGTGGACAGTCACGTGGTAACTAGTGGACAGTCACGTGGTAACTAGTGGACAGTCACGTGGTAACTTGTGGACAGTCAAGTGGTAACTAGTGGACAGTCACGTGGTAACTAGTGGACAGTCACGTGGTAACTAGTGGACAGTCACGTGGTAACTTGTGGACAGTCACGTTGTAACTAGTGGACAGTCACGTGGTAACTAGTGTAGCTATCTTGGTGGTCACCACCTTTTGTTGTTATTCTGTCAAGGGGAAAGTTTTGATTTAAAGCTTTCGTGACTGCAGTGGTTAATATTCTTGGTTCTTTC
>NC_133745.1:20218114-20360614 GCF_048934315.1 Petromyzon marinus | reverse complement strand
TCACTAACAGGTCACCACGTGGTCACTACCACGTCACAGACAGGTCACCACGTGGTCACTACCATGTCACTGACAGGTCACCACGTGGTCACTACCACGTCACAGACAGGTCACCACGTGACCACTACCGTGTCACAGACAGGTCACCACGTGACCACTACCGTGTCAGTGACAGGTCACCACGTGGTCACTACCGTGTCACAGACAGGTCACCACGTGGTCACTACCACGTCACAGACAGGTCACCACGTGGTCACTACCACGTCACAGACAGGTCACCACGTGGTCACTACCACGTCACAGACAGGTCACCACGTGGTCACTACCGTGTCACTAACAGGTCACCACGTGACCACTACCGTGTCACAGACAGGTCACCACGTGACCACTCCCACGTCACAGACAGGTCACCACGTGGTCACTACCGTGTCACAGACAGGTCACCACGTGGTCACTACCGTGTCACAGACAGGTCACCACGTGGTCACTACCGTGTCACAGACAGGTCACGTGACCACTACCACGTCACAGACCAGTCACTCTGTGCGGGCTGCTCACCGTGTGGAGGAGGGGCAGGTCACCACGTGTCCACTACCGTGACACTAACAGGTCACATGACCACTACCACGTCACAGACCAGTCACTCTGTGCGGGCTGCTCACCGTGTGGAGGAGGGGCAGGTCACCACGTGTCCACTACCGTGACACTAACAGGTCACATGACCACTACCACGTCACAGACCAGTCACTCTGTGCGGGCTGCTCACCGTGTGGAGGAGGGGCAGGTGCCACTACAGTGGCCCAGCTCCACGGGCTCGCTGACGCACGAGCCCACGGAGATCCTCTCGCTGGTGGTGAACGAGTCGCACTTGGGGCGAGAGGTGTCGTTCCGCTCACACTGCACGAGGCAGCAGCCCGACTCGTCGTACGTGGGAGGGCTCTGCGCGCCACACGTGACAAGTGTGAACTCACACCAACTCTACACAAGTGTGAACTCACAACAACTCTACACAAGTGTGAACTCACACCAACTCTACACAAGTGTGTTACTCAGATTAACTCTACACTAGTGTGAACTCACAACAACTCTACACAAGTGTGTTACTCACACTAACTCTACACAGGTGTGAACTCACACCAACTCTACACAAGTGTGAACTCACACTAACTCTACACAAGTGTGTTACTCAGATTAACTCTACACAAGTGTGAACTCACAACAACTCTACACAAGTGTGTTACTCACACTAACTCTACACAAGTGTGAACTCACACTAACTCTACACAAGTGTGAACTCACACTAACTCTACACAAGTGTGTTACTCAGACTAACTCTACACAGGTGTGAACTCACACTAACTCTACACAAGTGTGTTACTCAGACTAACTCTACACAAGTGTGTTACTCACACTAACTCTACACAAGTGTGAACTCACACTAACTCTACACACGTGTGAACTCACAACAACTCAACACAGGTGTGTTACTCAGATTAACTCTACAAAAGTGTGAACTCACACTAACACTACACAGGTGTGAACTCACACTAACTCTACACACGTGTGAACTTACACTAACTCTATACACGTGTGAACTCACACTAACTCTACACACGTGTGAACTCACACTAACTCTACACACGAGTGAACTCACACTAACTCTACACACGTGTGACAGGTGTGAACTCACACTAACTCTACACACGAGTGAACTCACACTAACTCTACACACGAGTGAACTCAGACTAACTCTACACAAGTGTGAACTCACACTAACTCTACACAAGTGTGTTACTCAGACTAACTCTACACAGGTGTGAACTCACACTAACTCTACACAAGTGTGAACTCACACTAACTCTACACAAGTGTGTTACTCAGACTAACTCTACACAAGTGTATTACTCAGACTAACTCTACAAAAGTGTGTTACTCACACTAACTCTACACAAGTGTGAACTCACACTAACACTACACAGGTGTGAACTTACACTAACTCTACACACGTGTGTTACTCAGATTAACTCTACACAAGTGTGTTACTCACACTAACTCTACACAAGTGTGAACGCACACTAACTCTACACAGGTGTGTTGCTCAGACTAACTCTACACAAGAGTGAACTCACACTAACTCTACACACGTGTGAGCTCACACTAACTCTACACAAGTGTGTTACTCAGATTAACTCTACACAAGTGTGTTACTCAGACTAACTCTACACAAGTGTGTTACTCAGATTAACTCTACACAAGTGTGTTACTCAGACTAAGTCTACACAAGTGTGTTACTCACACTAAGTCTACACAAGTGTGAACTCACACTAACTCTACACAAGTGTGAACGCACACACTAACTCTACACAGGTGTGTTACTCAGATTAACTCTACACAAGTGTGAACTCACACTAACTCTACACACGTGTGAGCTCACACTAACTCTACACAGGTGTGAACTCACACTAACTCTACACAGGTGTGAACTCACACTAACTCTACACAGGTGTGACTACAGGTGTGAACTCACACTAACTCTACACAGGTGTGAACTCACATTAACTCTACACACGTGTGACAGGTGTGAACTCACACTAATTCTACACAAGTGTGAACTCACACTAACTCTACACAAGTGTGAACTCACACTAACTCTACCCACGAGTGACAGGTGTGAACTCACACTAACTCTACACACGAGTGAACTCACACTAATTCTACACACGTGTGACAGGTGTGAACTCACACTAACTCTACACACGAGTGAACTCAAACTAACTCTACACACGTGTGAACTCACACTAACTCTACACACGTGTGAACTCACACTAACTCTACACACGTGTGAACTCACATTAACTCTACCCAAGTGTGAACTCACACGAACTCTACACAGGTGTGAACTCACACTAACTCTACACAAGTGTGTTACTCAGACTAACTCTACACAAGTGTGAACTCACACTAACTCTACACAGGTGTGAACTCACACTAACTCTACACAAGTGTGAACTCACACTAACTCTACACACGTGTGAGCTCACACTAACTCTACACAGGTGTGTAACTCAGATTAACTCTACACAAGTGTGTTACTCACACTAACTCTACACAGGTGTGAACTCAGAATTAACTCTACACAAGTGTGTTACTCAGACTAACTCTACACAAGTGTGAACTCACACTAACTCTACACAGGTGTGAACTCACATTAACTCTACACACGTGGGACAGGTGTGAACTCACACTAACTCTACACAAGTGTGTTACTCACACTAACGCTACACAAGTGTGAACTCACACTAACTCTACACAGGTGTGAACTCACACTAACTCTACACACGAGTGAACTCACACTAACTCTACACACGTGTGAACTCACACTAACTCTACACAAGTGTGAACTCACACTAACTCTACACACGAGTGAACTCACACTAACTCTACACACGTGTGAACTCACACTAACTCTACACACGTGTGAACTCACACTAACTCTACACACGTGTGACAGGTGTGAACTCACACTAACTCTACACACGTGTGAACTCACACTAACTCTACACAGGTGTGAACTCACACTAACTCTACACAAGCGTGAACTCACACTAACTCTACACAGGTGTGAACTCACACTAACTCTACACAAGCGTGAACTCACACTAACTCTACACAGGTGTGAACTCACACTAACTCTACACAAGCGTGAACTCACACTAACTCTACACACGTGTGACAGGTGTAACAGGTGTGAACTGCGAGTCGAACCTGGCAGCTGGCCAGGTCCACGTTGGCGCAGCTCGTGACCGTCTCCACGAGGTGTGACAGGTGTGAACTCACACTAACTCTACACAGGTGTGAACTCACACTAACTCTACACAGGTGTGAACTCACACTAACTCTACACAGGTGTGACAGGTGTGAACTCACACTAACTCTACACACTAACTCTACACAGGTGTGACCTCACACTAACTCTACACACTAACTCTACACAGGTGTGAACTCACACTAACTCTACACAGGTGTGAGAGGTGTGAACTGCGAGTCGAACCTGGCAGTTGGCCAGGTCCACGTTGGGGCAGCTCGTGACCGTCTCCACGAGGGCTGCGCTGCCCCCGTGCGACGCGCACGAGAACTGCACGCAGCTGTCTGACGGGTGCCTCCAGCTGCTGCCAACCTGCAGCGGGCGGCAGGGGACGTGGGGCGGGTGGGGGTGGTGGTGGTACAGTTAGGGTGGTGGTAGTGGTGGTACAGTTAGGGTAGTGGTAGTGGTGGTACAGTTACGGTAGTGGTGGTGGTAGTGATGGTGGTGGTGGTACAGTTAGGGTGGTGGTGGTGGTAGTGGTGGTGGTACAGTTAGGGTAGTGGTGGTGGGTGTGGTGGTGGTGGTGGAGGAGGAGGTTGTGGAGGAGGTGGTGAAGGAGGTGGAGGTGGTGGAGGTGGTGGTGGTGGAGGTGGTGGTGGTACAGTTAGGGGGTGGGTGATGGTAGTGGTGGAGGAGGAGGTGGTGGTGGTGGTGGTGGAGGTGGTTGTAGGGTTAGAGAGACAGAGAGACAGACAGAGAGACAGACAGACCCTTACCTCATAGGTCTTATCGCCGTACACGCAGGAATCTGTTGGGGGAAGGGGGGAGAGAGGCAACAGCGGCGTCTGAGAGTCACGGACAGACGCGGCGTCAACGTCGCACAAACTCCTCCATCCCACGGAGGATCTCCACTTCGTCAGCGAACTCTGAACTCCAACCCACACCCACAACCCCAACCCACAACCTCAACCCCGCAACCCACACCCACAACCACAACCCACAACCTCAACCCCGCAACCACGACCCTAACCCACAACCTCAACCCCACAACCCACAACCACAACCCCACAACTCCAACCCTAACCCACAAACTCAACCCCCAACCACAACCTCAACCCTAACCCACATCCACAACCCCAACCCACAACCTCAACCCCCAACCACAACCTCAACCCCGCAACCTCAACCCTAACCCACACCCACAACCCCAACCACAACCCCCACCCCGCAAACCCCAACCCTAACCCGCACCCACAAACCCAACCCACACCCACAACCCCAACCCACACCCACAACCCATAACCCCAACCCACAACCCCAACCCACAACCCCAACCCTAACCCACACCCACAACCCCAACCCACAACCCCATCCCACAACCCCCAACCACAACCCTAACCCACACCCACAACCCCAACCCACACCCACAACCCCAACCCACAACCCCAACCCACAACCCCCAACCACAACCCTAACCCACACCCACAACCCCAACCCACAACCCCAACCCACAACCCCCAACCACAACCCCAACTCACAACCCACAACCCACACCCACAACCCCAACTCACAACCCACAACCCACAACCCCACAACCCCACAACCCCAACCATAACCCACAACCCCAACCCACAACCCTAACCCCAACCCGAACCCACACCCACACCCACAACCCACACCCACAACCCCAACTCACAACCCACAACCCACAACCCACACCCACAACCCCAACCATAACCCACAACCCTAACCCCAACCCTAACCCACAACCCACAACCCCACCCCCACAACCCCAACCCACAACCTCTACCCCTATGGTGCGGTGCTGGGGTCTCCGCGTGACCACTGCCGTGGCTGCCGCTGAGCCCTGCCCATGACGAAACCGCTCCCGGACGGTCCCCTGGCGCTCACCGCACTGCAGGGCCGGGCAGCACGCGTCCGCACCACCGGCAGGGACGACGTTGACCCCCGGGGGGCACGAGGGGGTCGCCTGGAGGCACGGAACGGCGGACGACTCCACCTGGCCACCAGCCAGGCAGGACTTCTGGTCGCAGCCTTCCAGCCACGTGTCACCAGCCTGTAATGGAGAAGGCGACACACACACACAGCCCATAGACTCAACACTGCCCCATAGACTCAACACTGCCCCATAGACTCAGCATTGCCCATAGACACAACACTGCCCCATAGACACAACACAGCCCATAGACTCAACACTGTCCATAGACACAACACTGCCCATAGACTCAACACTGCACCATAGACTCAAAACTGCCCCATAGACTCAAAACTGCCCCATAGACTCAACACTGCCCATAGACTCAACACTGCCCATAGACTCAACACAGCCCAAATACTCAACACTGCCCCATAGACCCAGCACTGCCCCATAGACTCAGCACTGCCCCATAGACCCAGCACTGCCCCATAGACTCAACACTGCCCCATATACTCAACACTGCCCGTAGACTCAACACTGCCCATAGACTCAACACTGCCCATATACTCAACACTGCCCGTAGACTCAACACTGCCCATAGACTCAACACTGCCCGTAGACTCAACACTACCCATAGACTCAACACTGCCCCATAGACCCAGCACTGCCCCATAGACTCAACACTGCCCATAGAGTAATAATAGGGTTTTTCCCCTTTTTTCTGGCAACAAAACTGAAACCTTTTTGGTAGTGGCAGAGGAGGTCTAATGATGTAGATGCTCACCCCGAGCCCTCATTACTTTGATAGTGCATTGTCTTTGAGCTGTGTGACGCCTTTTGGCGTCACCTGGTCGAGCACCAATTGGGTCGAGGCTCAAAAGAAAGCCATCCCTTGGTGTGGACCAATCAGTTTCAAAGACAATGCCACATATATTATCATAGTGTATGTTTTTTGTTTGCATTTTGACTGCAGGTATTGTGGTTAATGCAGACATGAATTCCTGGAAAAAGGTTTCAGTTTTGTTGCCAGAAAAAATGGGAAAACCCTATTATTACATTTTAGTACTGGCAAAGGAGGTCTAATGATGTAACTGCCCATAGACTCAGCATTGCCCATAGACTCAACACTGCCCATAGACTCAACACTGCCCATAGACTCAACACTGCCCATAGACTCAACACTGCCCATAGACTCAACACTGCCCATAGACTCAACACTGCCCATAGACTCAACACTGTCCATAGACTCAACACTGTCCATAGACTCAACACTGCCCCATAGACTCAACACTGCCCATAGACTCAACATTGCCCATAGACTCAACACTGCCCATAGACTCAACACTGCCCATAGACTCAACACTGCCCATAGACTCAACACTGTCCATAGACTCAACACTGCCCCATAGACTCAACACTGCCCATAGACTCAACACTGCCCATAGACTCAACACTGCCCATAGACTCAGCACTGCCCCATAAACTCAACACTGCCCATAGACTCAACACAGCCCATAGACTCAACACTGCCCATAGACTCAAAAACTGCCCATAGACTCAATACTGTCCATAGACTCAACACTGCCCATAGACTCAGCATTGCCCATAGACTCAACACTGCCCCATAGACTCAATACTGTCCATAGACTCAACACTGCCCATAGACTCAACACTGCCCCATATACTCAGCATTGCCCATAGACTCAACACTGCCCATAGACTCAACACAGCCCATAGACTCAACAATGCCCCATAGACTCAGCATTGCCCATAGACTCAACACTGCCCATAGACTCAACACTGCCCCATAGACTCATCACTGCCCCATAGACTCAATACTGCCCATAGACTCAACATTGCCCATAGACTCAACACTGCCCATAGACTCATCACTGCCCCATAGACTCAATACTGCCCATAGACTCAACACTGCCGCATAGACTCAACACTGCCCATAGACTCAACACTGCCCATAGACTCAACACTGCCCAGAGACTCAACACTGCCCATAGACTCAACACTGCCCATAGCCTCAACACTGCACCCGACTCAACACTGCCCATAGACTCAACACTGCCCATAGACTCAACACTGCCCATAGACTCAACACTGCCCAGAGACTCAACACTGCCCAGAGACTCAACACTGCCCATAGACTCAACACTGCCCATAGCCTCAACACTGCACCCGACTCAACACTGCCCATAGACTCAACACTGCCCCATAGACTCAACACTGTCTGATACCTTGCTTCCATTCACGGACAAGACCACCTCAGCAGTACACAACTCAGCTCACTTGGTCCCTCTAATCAAGGGCATTTCACTGTCCCCAGATGATTGGCTCGTCAGCTTTCATGAATTTTCTCTGTTCACCAACGTTCCTGTACCTGACACCTGAGCAATAATTAAACATTTAGTCCAACTGAATCCTGATGTAGCCACTCTGGTTAGGCACTGCCTTACCAACACTTACTTCTCCTGGAATGGTACTTTCTACAAACAAAATGAAAGTACCCCCATGGGTTCCCCCTTATCACCAGTGATAGCGAATGTTTTCATGGAGAAATTTGAAACAGATGCCATCCAGACATCCACCCGACGTCCTTCCTTATGGAAGAGATATGTAGATGACACTTTCGTCATTTGGCCACATGGCCTGCCAGCTTTGAACCAATTTCTCATTCACATAAATTCCATACACCCATCCATCAAATTCACCATGGAAGTGGAGAAGGATGGTAAGCTACCATTCCTGGATGTTTCGTCTGAGAAGAGACCTGACGGCTCGTTGGGACACTCTGCCTACAGGAAAGCCACCCGCACAGATTCCCATCTTAAACCTGATTCCCACTACCATCCGGCACAGAAGAATTCCCTCATCAAAACACTGCACCATAGGGCCCACTGCATTTCTGACCAACACCACCTAGCCAGTGAAATGGAACACGTACACCAGGCCCTCAAGATGAATGGGTACTCGGACCGCATTATTCGCAAAGCGGTCTCTCCAACCACGGAGAAACAACCCCCTGAGAAGCCGAATCAAAACCATCACGTTACCATACATAGCAGGCGTTACCAAAAATATTTCCAAAATAAAATAAAAACACAAGATCCAAGTCCGATTCAATAGGAGTACACAAAATCTGTGATCTAATCCCATCTGTGAAGGAGGTCATTCCTGACATGCAATACTCTGGAGTCTACAAACGGAGTTGTACCTGTGGTGGGTGCTACATTGGGGAAACGAAACGACATGTCTAGGACCATGTTCGCGAACACAAGGCAGATCTGAAAGACGGCAGAACCAATACCTCGGCCGTGGCTGACCACTGCTATAACGCTGTGGGCTCGCGTGATACTGTTGTTTCCGAGACCAAGGTGCTCTGCAAACCTTCGGGCTACGATCAAAGGTTTGTTCATGAAGCCATCCAGATGTATAAACATAGACAACTTCAAGCGAAAAGATGGATGCAAATTGAGCAATCATTGGAAGGATGTTATTAACCAGGTAAAACCTGAACTGTTTATGATTGTTCCATCATATCTACCGGGTACTCCTCTATTTTTCCGAGTTAATTTCCCCCCCCCCCGCATCCCCAGTGATTGGCATTGTTGCTGCATTGGCATTGTTGTTACATTGGCATTGCTGCTACATTGACATTGCTGCTACATTGACATTGCTGCTACATTTGCATTGTTGCTACATTGGCATTGTTGTTACATTGGCATTGTTGCTACATTGGCATTGTTGCTACATTGGCATTGTTGCTACATTGGCATTGTTGTTACATTGGCATTGTTGTTACATTGGCATTGTTGCTACATTGGCATTGTTGCTACATTGGCATTGTTGCTACATTGGCATTGTTGTTACATTGGCATTGTTGCTACATTGGCGTTGCTGCTACATTTGCATTGTTGTTACATTGGCATTGTTGTTACATTGGCATTGTTGCTACATTGGCATTGTTGTTACATTGGCATTGTTGTTACATTGCCACTCGTACACCGTCTGTGCTCCTGGTGCTGCTGATACACTTGGGCTACGCCCATCCCCAAACCTTTATAAAACAATTCGCCTTTAGAGGCTGACTCCTTTGCCTGATGACGACCGCTTGGTGTTGCGATGGAAACGTCGCGATTCGTTTTACTTTATTTCTAGCCACGTGAAACTTCACCGAAAGAACCAAGGAGGATTCATTCTTTGGTTCTTTCGGTAAAGTCACGTAGAAATAGAAAATAATAAATTACATAATAACATACGGCGTTTCGATTGCAAAGCAAGCGAGCGTCATCAGGTACAAACGAAAGAGAAACACACCTAGTGAACTTAGAAATATAATGCAACACAGCGCAGGCAGTCGGCTGACACAGCAGTCAACACCCTACCTGGTTGATTACGTCCAAGAGAGAGAGACCAGACACAGGACCGGAGACTCATACACAGACACACAAGCGGAACGAGTTAATGCAGAGACACACACAGAGAGAGAGAGAGAGACGCACACGCATGGGCACATGTACCGCAAAGCGTGGTGGTCACTCACGTATTTAGGGACGTGGTCGCTCGTCCAGCAGTCTGCAAGCCACGAGAGAGGGGAGGCCGAGGGGAGAGAGAGGGCAGTCAGAATCTCTACTAAGACCGGAGGATTAAGAAGCTATTTGCATCTTCTTTGGTTCTTTCGGTAAAGTCACGTAGAATGAGAATAAAATAATAAATTGATACAATAAAATAACACAATAATATTCTCACGACGTTTCGGCCACAACACAAGCGGCCTTCATCAGGTGAAGGGACGAGACAGCGCTGTCCTACCAGACAGTCTCGTCCCTTCACCTGATGAAGGCCGCTTGTGTTGTGGCCGAAACGTCGTGAGAATATTATTGTGCTATTTTATTTTATCAATTTATTATTTTATTCTCATTCTACGTGACTTTACCGAAAGAACCAAAGAAGATGAATCATTGCAGTCACGAAAGCTTTAAATCGAAAAGCTATTTGCATTTCATGGCGAACAAAACAGAACGGGCGTTAAGATGTTCAAACACCAAATACATAGATACCGCTTACGGGGAATCAAGCCTTGGTCCATTATAAAGGATAATGCCAATCAGTTTCAAAGGCAATGCAGATACTACCAGAGCATGTTGTGTTTGCATGTTCAACACCATACTGTGTTCTGTGTGTGGTTAATGCAGTTACTTGATATTCCAAGCAAGAGTTTTCAGTTTGGTGTTTTAACATCCGAATGCGTCTCCTATTTTATTCTCAGAAAGAGTAAAAGGACTTGTTTTACCCGTATAAGTGTTGACATTCTTTTTTAAGTACCATGTATACTGCACTACAATATACTACACTATACACTACACTACTATATACTACACTATGCACTACACAACTATATACTACATTATACACTACACTACTATATACTACACTATACACTAAACTATACACTACACTATACACTACAATACAATATACCACACCACTATATACAACACTAAACACTACAATACTATATACTACACTACACTAAACAATACACTATTATACACTACTCTATACACTACACTATACACAACACTATACACTACACTACACACTACACTAAACACTACACTACTATACACTACACTATACACTACACTATACACTACTCTATACACGACACTATACGCTATACACTACACTATACACTACACTATACACTACACTATACACTACTCTATACACTACACTATACACTATACTATACACTACTCTATACACTATACACTACACTATACACTACTACACTATACACTACACTATACACTACTCTATACACTATACACTACACTAGACACTACTACACCATACACTACACTATACACTACACTACACAGGGTGCTTAAAACAAATGTCGACGCTTCCGAGAACAACAATTTTCATTCTGTCAGCGCCCTGTACTCTGACTGCCTCGGTGACTTACCAGGGCACGTGTCCACGCACAAGCCCCTGCCTCAGTGTCTTACCAGGGCACGTGTCCACGCACAAGCCCCTGCCTCAGTGACTTACCAGGGCACGTGTCCACGCACAAGCCCCTGTCTCAGTGTCTTACCAGGGCACGTGTCCACACGCAAGCCTCTGTCTCAGTGTCATACCAGGGCACGTGTCCACACACAAGCCCCTGTCTCAGTGTCTTACCAGGGCACGTGTCCACACACAAGCCCCTGTCTCAGTGACTTACCAGGGCACGTGTCCACACACAAGCCCCTGCCACGGTGACTTACCAGGGCACGTGTCCACACACAAGCCCCTGCCTCAGTGACTTACCAGGGCACGTGTCCACACACAAGCCCCTGTCTCAGTGACTTACCAGGGCACGTGTCCACACGCAAGCCCCTGTCTCAGTGACTTACCAGGGTACGTGTCCACACACAAGCCCCTGCCACGGTGACTTACCAGGGCACGTGTCCACGCACAAGCCCCTTCCTCAGTGACTTACCAGGGCACGTGTCCACACACAAGCTCCTGTCTCAGTGACTTACCAGGGCACGTGTCCACACGCAAGCCTCTGTCTCAGTGTCATACCAGGGCACGTGTCCACACACAAGCCCCTGTCTCAGTGACTTACCAGGGCACGTGTCCACACACAAGCCCCTGCCTCAGTGACTTACAAGGGCACGTGTCCACACGCAAGCCCGTCTCAGTGACTTACCAGGGCACGTGTCCACACACAAGCCCCTGCCACGGTGACTTACCAGGGCACGTGTGCACACACAAGCCCCTGCCTCAGTGACTAACCAGGGCACGTGTCCACACGCAAGCCCCTGTCTCAGTGTCTTACCAGGGCACGTGTCCACACACAAGCCCCTGTCTCAGTGTCTTACCAGGGCACGTGTCCCCACACAAGCCCCTGTCTCAGTGACTTACCAGGGCACGTGTCCACACACAAGCCCCTGCCACGGTGACTTACCAGGGCACGTGTCCACACACAAGCCCCTGCCTCAGTGACTTACCAGGGCACGTGTCCACACACAAGCCCCTGTCTCAGTGACTTACCAGGGCACGTGTCCACACGCAAGCCCCTGTCTCAGTGACTTACCAGGGCACGTGTCCACACACAAGCCCCTGCCACGGTGACTTACCAGGGCACGTGTCCACGCACAAGCCCCTGCCTCAGTGACTTACCAGGGCACGTGTCCACACACAAGCCCCTGTCTCAGTGACTTACCAGGGCACGTGTCCACACACAAGCCCCTGCCTCAGTGACTTACCAGGGCACGTGTCCACACGCAAGCCCCTGTCTCAGTGTCTTTCCAGGGCACGTGTCCACATGCAAGCCCCTGTCTCAGTGTCTTACCAGGGCACGTGTCCACACACAAGCCCCTGTCTCAGTGACTTACCAGGGCACGTGTCCACACACAAGCCCTTGCCACGGTGACATACCAGGGCACGTGTCCACGCACAAGCCCCTGTCTCAGTGACTTACCAGGGCACGTGTCCACGCACAAGCCCTTGCCTCAGTGACTTACCAGGGCACGTGTCCACACACAAGCCCTTGCCTCGGTGACTTACCAGGGCACGTGTCCACGCACAAGCCCTTGCCTCAGTGACTTACCAGGGCACGTGTCCACGCACAAGCCCCTGTCTCAGTGACTTACCAGGGCACGTGTCCACGCACAAGCCCTTGCCTCAGTGACTTACCAGGGCACGTGTCCACACACAAGCCCTTGCCACGGTGACTCACCAGGGCACGTGTCCACGCACAAGCCCTTGCCACGGTGACTTACCAGGGCACGTGTCCACACGCAAGCCTCTGTCTCAGTGTCATACCAGGGCACGTGTCCACACACAAGCCCCTGTCTCAGTGACTTACCAGGGCACGTGTCCACACACAAGCCCCTGCCTCAGTGACTTACAAGGGCACGTGTCCACACGCAAGCCCCTGTCTCAGTGACTTACCAGGGCACGTGTCCACACACAAGCCCCTGCCACGGTGACTTACCAGGGCACGTGTCCACACACAAGCCCCTGCCTCAGTGACTTACCAGGGCACGTGTCCACACGCAAGCCCCTGTCTCAGTGTCTTACCAGGGCACGTGTCCACACACAAGCCCCTGTCTCAGTGTCTTACCAGGGCACGTGTCCACACACAAGCCCCTGTCTCAGTGACTTACCAGGGCACGTGTCCACACACAAGCCCCTGCCACGGTGACTTACCAGGGCATGTGTCCACACACAAGCCCCTGCCTCAGTGACTTACCAGGGCACGTGTCCACACACAAGCCCCTGTCTCAGTGACTTACCAGGGCACGTGTCCACACGCAAGCCCCTGTCTCAGTGACTTACCAGGGCACGTGTCCACACACAAGCCCCTGCCACGGTGACTTACCAGGGCACGTGTCCACGCACAAGCCCCTGCCTCAGTGACTTACCAGGGCACGTGTCCACACACAAGCCCCTGTCTCAGTGACTTACCAGGGCACGTGTCCACACACAAGCCCCTGCCTCAGTGACTTACCAGGGCACGTGTCCACACGCAAGCCCCTGTCTCAGTGTCTTACCAGGGCACGTGTCCACATGCAAGCCCCTGTCTCAGTGTCTTACCAGGGCACGTGTCCACACACAAGCCCCTGTCTCAGTGACTTACCAGGGCACGTGTCCACACACAAGCCCTTGCCACGGTGACATACCAGGGCACGTGTCCACGCACAAGCCCCTGTCTCAGTGACTTACCAGGGCACGTGTCCACGCACAAGCCCTTGCCTCAGTGACTTACCAGGGCACGTGTCCACACACAAGCCCTTGCCTCGGTGACTTACCAGGGCACGTGTCCACGCACAAGCCCTTGCCTCAGTGACTTACCAGGGCACGTGTCCACGCACAAGCCCCTGTCTCAGTGACTTACCAGGGCACGTGTCCACGCACAAGCCCTTGCCTCAGTGACTTACCAGGGCACGTGTCCACACACAAGCCCTTGCCACGGTGACTCACCAGGGCACGTGTCCACGCACAAGCCCTTGCCACGGTGACTTACCAGGGCACGTGTCCACGCACAAGCCCCGGCCTCAGTGACTTACCAGGGCACGTGTCCACGCACAAGCCCCTGGCCCAGTGACTTACCAGGGCACGTGTCCACGCACAAGCCCTTGCCACGGTGACTCACCAGGGCACGTGTCCACGCACAAGCCCTTGCCACGGTGACTTACCAGGGCACGTGTCCACGCACAAGCCCCTGTCTCAGTGACTTACCAGGGCACGTGTCCACGCACAAGCCCTTGCCACGGTGACTCACCAGGGCACGTGTCCACGCACAAGCCCTTGCCACGGTGACTTTCCAGGGCACGTGTCCACGCACAAGCCCCTGCCTCAGTGACTTACCAGGGCACGTGTCCACGCACAAGCCCCTGTCTCAGTGACTTACCAGGGCACGTGTCCACGCACAAGCCCTTGCCACGGTGACTCACCAGGGCACGTGTCCACGCACAAGCCCTTGCCACGGTGACTTACCAGGGCACGTGTCCACGCACAAGCCCCTGTCTCAGTGACTTACCAGGGCACGTGTCCACGCACAAGCCCTTGCCTCAGTGACTTACCAGGGCACGTGTCCACACACAAGCCCTTGCCACGGTGACTCACCAGGGCACGTGTCCACGCACAAGCCCTTGCCACGGTGACTTACCAGGGCACGTGTCCACGCACAAGCCCCTGCCTCAGTGACTTACCAGGGCACGTGTCCATGCACAAGCCCCTGTCTCAGTGACTTACCAGGGCACGTGTCCACGCACAAGCCCTTGCCACGGTGACTCACCAGGGCACGTGTCCACGCACAAGCCCTTGCCACGGTGACTTACCAGGGCACGTGTCCACGCACAAGCCCCTGCCTCAGTGACTTACCAGGGCACGTGTCCACGCACAAATCGGAGCCGGCTTCCTGTAGCTTCTGGCCGTCGGGACAGAAGCAGCCCTCACCCACCCAGACGCTGTCCTCATCGGCACTGCACGGGACACACACACACACACGTGTGTGGGCACGTGTATGTGTGGGCACGTGTGTGTGGGCACGTGTGTGTGTGGGCACGTGTGTGTGGGCACGTGTGTGTGTGTGTGGGCACGTGTGTTTGTGTGTGTGTGGGCACGTGTGTGTGGGCACGTGTGTGTGTGGGCACGTGTGTGTGTGTGTGTGGGCACGTGTGTGTGGGCACGTGTGTGTGTGTTGTGGGGAGCGGTAGTGTAGTTGTTAGCGCGCTGCGCTATGAACCTGGCGACCCAGGTTCGTTTCCCGCTCACGGCCAACACCAGTGACGATTATCTGAACCGGTCCCGGGCCTCCCCTAGGTCGACTCAGCCTCAAATGAGTACCTGGTGCGATGTGTAAACATTGCCACTAGGGAGACAAAGGCGGTCGGGCGTGGTGCTGGCCACCCACCCCCTCGTGTACCGTTCCGGTCTTCATAGGTGCTCGTTAACAGCACTTGCCCCTACAGTCTGTTAAGGCTATATGGGGGATCTTTGTCTTTGCTTTGTGTGTGTGGGCACGTGTGTGTGTGTGTGGGCACGTGTGTGTGGGCACGTGTATGTGGGCACGTGTGTGTGTGTGTGTGGGCACGTGTGTGTGTGTGTGTGTGGGCACGTGTGTGTGGGCATGTGTGTGTGTGGGCACGTGTGTGTGTGGGCACGTGTGTGAGTGTGTGTGTGGGCACGTGTGTGTGGGCACGTGTGTGTGTGGGCACGTGTGTGTGTGGGCACGTGTGTGTGTGGGCACGTGTGTGTGGGCACACGGGGGGGGGAGGGGAGGGACTCACACGCAGGAACACGTGGGGACATGTGTGGACATGTGTGGGAGTGATGTGAGTGGTGATGGTAGTGATGATGGTGATGATGGGGGTGGTGATGGTAGTGATGATGGTAGTGATGATGGGGGTGGTGATGGTAGTGATGATGGGAATGGTGATGGTAGTGATGATGGTAGTGATGGTAGTGGTGATGGGGGTGGTGATGGTAGTGATGGTGGTGATGATGTGAGTGGTGATGGTAGTGATGGTGGTAGTGATGATGGTAGTGATGATGGGGGTGGTGATGGTAGTGATGATGGTAGTGATGATGGGGGTGGTGATGGTAGTGATGATGGTAGTGATGATGGGGGTGGTGATGGTAGTGATGATGGTAGTGATGATGGTAGTGATGATGGTGATGATGGGGGTGGTGATGGTAGTGATGATGGGAATGGTGATGGTAGTGATGATGGGAGTGGTGATGGTAGTGGTGATGTGAGTGATGGTAGTGGTGATGATAGTGATGATGGTAGTGGTGATGGGGGTGGTGATGATGGTAGTGATGATGGTAGTGATGATGGTAGTGGTGATGGTAGTGATGATGGGGGTGGTGATGGTAGTGATGATGGTAGTGATGATGGTAGTGATGATAATGGTAGTGATGATGGGGGTGGTGATGGTAGTGATGATGATGGAAGTGATGATGATGGTAGTGATGATGGTAGTGGTGATGGTAGTGATGATGGTAGTGATGATGTGAGTTATGGTAGTGGTGATGGTAGTGATGATGATAGTGATGATGGGGGTGGTGATGGTAGTGATGATGGTAGTGATGATGGGGGTGGTGATGATGGTAGTGATGATGATGGTAGTGATGATGATGGTAGTGATGATGATGGTAGTGATGATGATGGTAGTTGTGATGATGGTAGTGATGATGATGGTAGTGATGATGATGGTAATGATGATGATGGTAGTGATGATGATGGTAGTGGTGATGGTAGTGATGATGGTAGTGATGATGGGGGTGGTGATGATGATGGTAGTGATGATGGTAGTGGTGATGATGGTAGTGATGATGGTAGTGATGATGGTAGTGGTGATGGTAGTGATGATAATGGTAGTGATGATGATGGTAGTGATGATGATGGTAGTGATGATGATGGTAGTGATGATGATGGTAGTTGTGATGATGGTAGTGATGATGATGGTAGTGATGATGATGGTAATGATGATGATGGTAGTGATGATGGGGGTGGTGATGATGATGGTAGTGATAATGGTAGTGGTGATCGTAGTGATGATGGTAGTGATGATGGTAGTGGTGATGGTAGTGATGATAATGGTAGTGATGATGATGGTAGTGATGATGGTAGTGGTGATGATGGTAGTGATGGTAGTAATGATGATGGTGGTGGTGATGATGGTAGTGGTGATGGTAGTGGTGGTGATGGTAGTGATGATGGTGGTAGTGATGATGGTGGTAGTGATGATGGTAGTGGTGATGGTAGTGATGGTAGTAATGATGATGGTAGTGATGATGGTAGTGATGGTGATGGTAGTGATTATGGTGGTAGTGATGATGGTGGTAGTGATGATGGTAGTGGTGATGGTAGTGATGGTAGAAATGATGATGGTAGTGGTGATGGTAGTGGTGGTGATGGGAGTGATGATGGTGGTAGTGATGATGGTAGTGGTGATGGTAGTGATGATGGTAGTGATGGTAGTAATGATGATGGTAGTGATGATGGTAGTGATGGTGATGGTAGTGGTGCTGATGGTAGTGATGATGGTAGTGATGATGATGGTAGTGATGATGATGGTAGTGATGATGATGGTAGTGATGATAGTAGTGATGATGATGTGAGTGATGGTAGTGATGGTAGTGATGGTGGTGATGATGGTGGTGGTGATGATGGTAGTGATGGTAGTGGTGATGGTAGTGATGATGATGGTAGTGATGATAGTAGTGATGATGATGGTAGTGATGATAGTAGTGATGATGATGTGAGTGATGGTAGTGATGGTGGTGATGATGATGGTAGTGATGATGTGAGTGATGGTAGTGATGATGATGGTAGTGATGATAGTAGTGATGATGGTAGTGATGATGATGGTAGTGATGATAGTAGTGATGATGATGGTAGTGATGATAGTAGTGATGATGATGTGAGTGATGGTAGTGATGGTAGTAATGATGATGTGAGTGATGGTAGTGATGGTAGTGATGGTAGTGATGATGATGGTAGTGATGGTGATGGTAGTGGTGATGATGGTAGTGATGATGATGGTAGTGATGATGATGGTAGTTGTGATGATGGTAGTGATGATGATGGTAGTGATGATAGTAGTGATGATGATGGTAGTGATGGTAGTGATGGTGGTGATGGTAGTGATGATGATGGTAGTGATGGTAGTGATGATAGTAGTGATGATGTGAGTGATGGTAGTGATGATGATGGTAGTGATGATAGTAGTGATGATGATGTGAGTGATGGTAGTGATGGTAGTGATGGTAGTAATGATGGTGATGTGAGTGATGGTAGTGATGGTGGTGATGATGATGGTAGTGATGGTAGTGATGGTGATGGTAGTGATGGTAGTGATGGTGGTGATGATGATGGTAGTGATGGTGATGGTGGTGATGATGGTAGTGATGGTGATGGTAGTGATGGTAGTAATGATGATGGTAGTGATGGTGATGGTAGTGATGGTGATGGTAATGATGATGATGGTAGTGGTGATAGTAGTGATGATGATGTGAGTGATGGTAGTGATGATGATGGTAGTGATGATAGTAGTGATGATGATGTGAGTGATGGTAGTGATGGTAGTGATGGTAGTAATGATGATGGTAGTGATGGTAGTGATGGTGGTGATGATGGTAGTGATGATGATGGTAGTGATGATAGTAGTGATGATGATGTGAGTGATGGTAGTGATGGTAGTGATGGTAGTAATGATGATGGTAGTGATGGTAGTAATGGTGGTGATGATAGTAGTGATGATGATGGTAGTGATGATAGTAGTGATGATGATGTGAGTGATGGTAGTGATGGTAGTGATCGTAGTGATGATGATGTGAGTGATGGTAGTGATGGTAGTGATGGTGGTGATCATGGTAGTGATCATGGTAGTGATGATGGGGGTGGTGATGATGATAGTGATGATGATGTGAGTGATGGTAGTGATGGTAGTAATGGTAGTGATGGTGATGGTAGTGATGGTAGTGATGGTGGTGATGATGATGGTAGTGATGGTGGTGATGATGGTAGTGATGGTAGTAATGATGATAGTAGTGATGATGATGGTAGTGATGATGATGTGAGTGATGGTAGTGATGGTAGTGATGGTAGTAATGATGATGGTAGTGATGGTGGTGATGATGATGGTAGTGATGGTAGTGATGGTAGTAATGATTATGGTAGTGATGGTAGTGATGATGATGGTAGTGATGGTACTGATGGTAGTGATGATGATGGTAGTGATGATGGTAGTAGTGATGATGGTAGTGATGATGGTAGTGATGGTAGTAATGATGATGGTAGTGATGGTAGTGATGGTAGTAATGATGATGGTAGTGATGGTAGTGATGGTGGTGATGATGGTGGTGATGATGATGTGAGTGATGGTAGTGATGATGATGGTAGTGATGGTAGTGATGGTGGTGATGATAGTAGTGATGATGATGTGAGTGATGGTAGTGATGATGATGGTAGTGATGATAGTAGTGATGGTGATGTGAGTGATGGTAGTGATGGTAGTGATGATGATGTGAGTGATGGTAGTGATGGTAGTGATGGTAGTAATGATGATGGTAGTGATGGTAGTGATGATAGTAGTAATGATGATGGTAGTGATGGTGGTGATGATGATGGTAGTGATGATAGTAGTAATGATGATGGTAGTGATGGTGGTGATGATGATGGTAGTGATGGTGGTGATGATGATGGTAGTGATGGTAGTGATGGTGGTGATGATGATGGTAGTGATGGTAGTGATGATGGTAGTGATGGTAGTGATGGTGGTGATGGTAGTGATGATGATGTGAGTGATGGTAGTGATGGTAGTGATGGTAGTAATGATGGTGATGTGAGTGATGGTAGTGATGGTGGTGATGATGATGGTAGTGATGGTAGTAATGATGGTGATGTGAGTGATGGTAGTGATGGTAGTGATGATGATGGTGGTGATGGTAGTAATGATGGTGATGTGAGTGATGGTAGTGATGGTGGTGATGATGGTGGTGATGGGCTCACGTGTCCACGCCGCAGGTGACCTCCACCTTGGCTGCACACGCTTTGTACACCAGCTGGCCCGGGCACTCGAAGGCTGCGACATTAAATCAACAACAATCTCATTAGAGCTGCCGCCCCTTGTTGTTGTCGTTGTTGTTTGTTGTTGTGTAGTTTGTTGTTGTGTAGTTTGTTGTTGTGTAGTTTGTTGTTGTTGTTTGTTGTTGTTTGTTGTTGTTTGTTGTTGTGTAGTTTGTTGTTATTTGTTGTTGTTGTTGTTGTGTGGTTTGTTGTTGTTGTTGTGTAGTTTGTTGTTGTGTAGTTTGTTGTGTAGTTTGTTGTTGTTGTTTGTTGTTGTGTAGTTTGTTGTTATTTGTTGTTGTTGTTGTGTGGTTTGTTGTTGTTGTTGTGTAGTTTGTTGTTGTTTGTTGTTGTGTAGTTTGTTGTGTGGTTTGTTGTTGTTGTTGTGTAGTTTGTTGTTGTTTGTTGTTGTGTAGTTTGTTGTGTGGTTTGTTGTTGTTGTTTGTTGTTGTGTAGTTTGTTGTCGTTGTTGTTGTGTAGTTTGTTGTTGTTTGTTGTTGTGTAGTTTGTTGTTGTTGTTTGTTGTTGTGTAGTTTGTTGTTGTTATTTGTTGTTGTGTAGTTTGTTGTGTAGTTTGTTGTTGTTTGTTGTTGTGTAGTTTGTTGTTGTGTAGTTTGTTGTGTAGTTTGTTGTTGTTATTTGTTGTTGTTTGTTGTTGTTGTTTGTTGTTGTTGTTGTTGTGTGGTTTGTTGTTGTTGTGTAGTTTGTTGTTGTTGTTGTTGTTTGTTGTTGTGTAGTTTGTTGTGGTTTGTTGTTGTTGTTGTGTTGTGTGGTTGGTTGTTTGTTGTTGTTGTGTAGTTTGTTGTTGTTGTGTAGTTTGTCCTTACACTACACTATACACTAGTGTATAGTGTAGTGTATAGTGTAGTGTATAGTGTAGTGTATAGTGTAGTGTATAGTGTAGTAGTGTATAGTGTAGTAGTGTAAAGTGTAGTGTATAGTGTAGTGTGAAGTGTAGTGTATAGTGTAGTGTGAAGTGTAGTGTATAGTGTAGTGTATAGTGTAGTCGTGTGTAGTGTAGTGTATAGTGTAGTGTAGTAGGGGAGTGTTATTTTTTAGTTTGCATGTCCACCACAACCATCCGTGTGCCTAAGGCAGCGTCAAGATTCCTCGCAACAGGTTTCCGCTCAACACAACTCTTCTATGACCGCCAGAGACGGTGCAACCACTCCATTGTCTTTCGCCGTCGCTTCGCGCTCCAGACGTCCGACGTTTCGGCACGCGGCCCTGACTCACGGCAGTGTCCGCGGGACAGCGACCTCCAGTCGACGCACTTCCCCACGCGGCCGCACTCGGCCGCGGCCGTCTGTGCGCTGGAGCAGTCGATCTCCGTGCGGTTCACGACGCAGTGGTCGAACTTGCAGCCCTCGTGGTACGCGCTCAGGTCCACGTCATCCTTGCACGACTTGAAGTTCCTAGCCGAGGAGGAGGTGGAGGTGGAGGAGGTGGAGGAGGTGGAGGAGGAGGAGATTGAGATGGGCGAATGGCAAGGTCCTCCGGGGAGACGCCAGCGAGAGAGCGAACTCACGGCATGGGGGACTCCGGTAGCGGAGACACGTGGACAGACTCCTACGACGGGGGTAGGGTCGCTAGCGAGTGAGAGTGTCACTAGTGAGTGTCGCTAGTGAGTGAGAGTGTCACTAGTGAGTGAGAGTGTCACTAATGAGTGAGAGTGTCGCTAGCGACACTCTCACTCGCTAGCGACACTCTCACTCGCTAGTGAGTGAGAGTGTCACTAGCGACACTCTCACTCACTAGTGAGTGAGAGTGTCGCCAGTGAGTGTCGCCAGCGAGTGAGAGTGTCACTAGTGAGTGAGAGTGTCACTAGTGAGTGTCGCTAGTGAGTGAGAGTGTCGCTAGCGAGTGAGAGTGTCGCTAGTGAGTGTCGCCAGCGAGTGAGAGTGTCACTAGCGACACTCTCACTCACTAGTGAGTGAGAGTGTCGCCAGTGAGTGTCGCCAGCGAGTGAGAGTGTCACTAGTGAGTGAGAGTGTCACCAGTGAGTGAGAGTGTCGCTAGCGAGTGAGAGTGTCGCTAGTGAGTGTCACTAGTGAGTGTCGCCAGTGAGTGTCGCCAGCGAGTGAGAGTGTCACTAGCGACACTCTCACTCACTAGTGAGTGAGAGTGTCGCCAGTGAGTGTCGCCAGCGAGTGAGAGTGTCACTAGCGAGTGAGAGTGTCACTAGCGAGTGAGAGTGTCGCTAGTGAGTGTCGCCAGCGAGTGAGAGTGTCACTAGCGACACTCTCACTCACTAGTGAGTGAGAGTGTCGCCAGTGAGTGTCGCCAGCGAGTGAGAGTGTCACTAGTGAGTGAGAGTGTCACCAGTGAGTGAGAGTGTCGCTAGCGAGTGAGAGTGTCGCTAGTGAGTGTCACTAGTGAGTGTCGCCAGTGAGTGTCGCCAGCGAGTGAGAGTGTCACTAGCGACACTCTCACTCACTAGTGAGTGAGAGTGTCGCCAGTGAGTGTCGCCAGCGAGTGAGAGTGTCACTAGCGAGTGAGAGTGTCACTAGTGAGTGAGAGTGTCACTAGTGAGTGAGAGTGTCACTAGTGAGTGAGAGTGTCACTAGTGAGTGAGAGTGTCACTAGTGAGTGTCGCTAGCGAGTGAGAGTGTCACTAGTGAGTGAGAGTGTCACTAGTGAGTGTCACTAGCGAGTGAGAGTGTCACTAGTGAGTGAGAGTGTCACTAGTGAGTGAGAGTGTCACTAGTGAGTGAGAGTGTCGCTAGTGAGTGAGAGTGTCGCTAGCGAGTGAGAGTGTCGCTAGTGAGTGTCACTAGTGAGTGAGAGTGTCACTAGCGAGTGAGAGTGTCACTAGTGAGTGAGAGTGTCACTAGTGAGTGAGAGTGTCGCTAGTGAGTGAGAGTGTCGCTAGCGAGTGAGAGTGTCGCCAGTGAGTGTCGCTAGCGAGTGAGAGTGTCACTAGCGAGTGAGAGTGTCACTAGTGAGTGTCGCTAGTGAGTGTCACTAGTGAGTGTCGCGAGCGAGTGAGAGTGTCACTAGCGAGTGAGAGTGTCACTAGTGAGTGTCACTAGCGAGTGAGAGTGTCACCAGTGAGTGTCGCCAGCGAGTGAGAGTGTCGCCAGTGAGTGTCACTAGCGAGTGTGAGTGTCACTAGTGAGTGTCGCTAGTGAGTGAGAGTGTCGCTAGCGAGTGAGAGTGTCGCTAGTGAGTGTCGCCAGCGAGTGAGAGTGTTACTAGTGAGTGTCGCTAGTGAGTGTCGCCAGCGAGTGAGAGTGTTACTAGTGAGTGTCGCTAGCGAGTGTCGCCAGTGAGTGTTGCCAGTGAGTGAGAGTGTCGCTAGCGAGTGAGAGTGTCACTAGTGAGTGAGAGTGTCACTAGTGAGTGTCGCTAGCGAGTGTCGCCAGTGAGTGTTGCCAGTGAGTGAGAGTGTCGCTAGCGAGTGAGAGTGTCGCCAGCCAGGCAGAGTGTCGCCAGCGAGTGAGAGTGTCGCCAGCCAGGCAGAGTGTCGCTAGCGAACGAGCGAGCGTCTTACTCCAGGATCAGCTGGTCGCAGATCTCGGCGCCATCGCAGTCTCCTGGTGGAGGCGGCTGATTGCATCCTCCGCCGGGCGGCAGCGGGGGCCTGAGGCACTGCGGCCGAGCGGCGTCCGCGATCAGCCAATCCTGGGCCGTGCTCAGGCAGCAATCGTCAGCGGGCAGCGCCGCTCCATCCCGGCCGGAGCAGTCGTCAGCTCGGTCGTTGTTGCACATCCCTGGGGAGAGGAGGAGGAGGAGGAGGACCATCACTGTCTAGACCATCACCCGTCTAGACCATCACTGTCTAGACCATCACCGTCTAGACCATCACTGTCTAGACCTTCACCGTCTAGACCATCACTGTCTAGACCATCACCGTCTAGACCATCACTGTCTAGACCATCACCGTCTAGACCATCACTGTCTAGACCTTCACCGTCTAGACCATCACTGTCTAGACCATCACCGTCTAGACCATCACTGTCTAGACCACCACCGTCTAGACCATCACCGTCTAGACCATCACCGTCTAGACCATCACTGTCTAGACCATCACCGTCTAGACCATCACTGTCTAGACCACCACCGTCTAGACCACCACCGTCTAGACCATCATCGTCTAGACCATCACCGTCTAGACCACCACCGTCTAGACCACCACCGTCTAGACCACCACCGTCTAGACCATCACCGTCTAGACCATCACCGTCTAGACCATCACTGTCTAGACCATCACCGTCTAGACCATCACTGTCTAGACCATCACCGTCTAGACCACCACTGTCTAGACCATCACCGTCTAGACCATCACCGTCTAGACCACCACCGTCTAGACCATCACCGTCTAGACCATCACCGTCTAGACCATCACTGTCTAGACCACCACCGTCTAGACCATCACTGTCTAGACCATCACCGTCTAGACCATCACTGTCTAGACCATCACCGTCTAGACCATCACTGTCTAGACCATCACCGTCTAGACCATCACTGTCTAGACCATCACCGTCTAGACCATCACCGTCTAGACCACCACCGTCTAGACCACCACCATCTAGACCATCACCGTCTAGACCATCACCGTCTAGACCATCACTGTCTAGACCATCACCATCTAGACCATCACTGTCTAGACCTTCACCGTCTAGACCATCACTGTCTAGACCATCACCGTCTAGACCATCACTGTCTAGACCACCACCGTCTAGACCATCACCGTCTAGACCATCACTGTCTAGACCACCACCGTCTAGACCATCACTGTCTAGACCATCACCGTCTAGACCATCACTGTCTAGACCATCACCGTCTAGACCATCACTGTCTAGACCATCACCGTCTAGACCATCACCGTCTAGACCATCACTGTCTAGACCATCACCGTCTAGACCATCACCGTCTAGACCACCACCGTCTAGACCACCACCATCTAGACCATCACCGTCTAGACCATCACCGTCTAGACCATCACTGTCTAGACCATCACCGTCTAGACCATCACTGTCTAGACCTTCACCGTCTAGACCATCACTGTCTAGACCATCACCGTCTAGACCATCACTGTCTAGACCACCACCGTCTAGACCAGTGGTTCTTAACCTTGTTGGAGGTACCGAACCCCACCAGTTTCATATGCGCATTCACCGAACCCCTCTTTAGTGAAAAATAAAATGTGATTTTTTTCAAATTCAAGACGTAGATATGTTTTTTACTGGTACACAAAATGAGCCGTGCATGAACATTACCTTGTTCAAAGAATAAAACCAACACAATGCATAAACTCACAACAAATTACATACCTGGAAATCAATGTGACTTCTGCTGTTGCCTTTGAGAGATCAGTTCAGATATGCGTGGCTTCACCTTGGCAAGTGCCACTCTCATGTCATTTTCACAGCAAAGTCTGTTCCTTTTCTTCGTTTTTATGTCCAGCATCCTCGAAAAGGATTGCTCACAAAGATATGTTGTAACAAATGGTATAAAAAAAATCCAGGGCTTTCTTAGCAATAACTGGATACTTGTTCATTTGTCGACACCAAAACGTTGAGAGCGTTGTTGTTCTGAAGAGTTGCTGTTGAACCTGGCTCTGCTGAATTTCAATGATTTTGTCGAGGAATTCATCATTGACATCTGCTGTTTCAACAGCAAACGTGAACGGCTGTCTCACCCATGCTGGATATGACTCTCTTGTAGGGAAATATCCGTCGAGAGACTTTGCAAGCTCATCTAAGTGCGTGGCAATTGTTTGCTTCAGTTCCGTGGATACAGAAATATCTCCGATTCCAGACACATCTTCGATCTTACTTGCACAGTCGTCCAGAAGCGGGAAGTTTGCGAAGTTATTGTTCTCTGTTCGTCGTTTCCATAACGGTAGCTTTTTTTTAAAAGCCTTCAGGTGTTCTTCTGCTTCCATGATATTGACTCCACCACCCTGCATCTGCTGATTGAGATGATTGAGAGCTGCGAATATATCAGCCATGTACGCTAAAATGAGAATGAACTCAGGATTTTTGAAGCAATCTGCATGGCAGTGTTGGTGCTCTTGCAAAATCAGGGCTAATTTCACACGCATGGCAAAAACACGATTCAGCACCTGTCCCCGGGATAACCACCGAATATTAGAATGGAGCAGAAGTACCTCAAATTCAGAGCCCATTTCTTTACACAGCTCACTGAAGATGCGGTGCCTCAGAGCACTTTTTCGCACATAGTTCACACATTCCACCACAGTTTTTAATACTTCTGCCATTTTTGGAGGTAAGGTTTTTGTTGCCAACGCATGCCTGTGCAGAATACAATGCGTCACAATGATGTGTGGTGCATCGGCCTTTACTAGCGCACCAAAACCAGACTTTCTTCCCAGCATGACTGGAGCTCCGTCCGTACAAACTGCAGAAACCATATCCCATGAAAGATTGTTGTCTCTGAAGAAGTCATCCACAAGCTTCTTCACATCGGCTGCCTTCGTTGTTGTTGTAAGAGGCTTACAAAATAAAAACTCTTCTTTTATCATGTCGTCTTTCACATAGCGTACAAAAACAGCAAGCTGGCTTAGATCAGAAATGTCTGTGGTTTTGTCGAGTTGAAGGCTGAATTTTGCCGGGCTTGAAATCAGATCCGCGACTACTTGAGCCAAGATGTCTTTACTCATGTCTTCTATTCTGTCACTGACGGTGTCATTTGAAAGGGGAATTTGGGATAATTTACCTTCGGCCGCTGTTCCGAGTATCAGATTCGCCATCTTTAATGCAGCTGGTTTCACAAGTGTTTCACCAATGGTGTGTGGCTTGACCTGCTTTGCAATCAGGTAAGCAACTTCGTACGATGCTGTCAGGATCGGTTTGTTAACAGGTACAAATCCAAGAGCAGGCAGAGTGGCCCTTTCATCGAATCTGGCTCTCTTCACCCTGAATTCAGCAAGTGTTGTGTTCTTGTATTCCCCGTCTCCATGCAGCTTCAAGAAGTGTTCCTTTAGTTTTGCCGGTGCAAGACTAGAGTTGCTCAACTTGGCGTTGCAAATCATGCAGATAGGACGCTCACTCCCATCACGTTCCGTGATACATGAGAATCCATGTTGTACATATTCGTCCGACCACTTTCTTCTTTTGCCCGACATAGTTAGTATGGATAAAATATTAAAGAAATCACACGACGTACGACAACAACAGTCACACGTTGACTACTGAGTACGCACTAAATTCCCCGCAGCGCTGATTGGCCAAGCAGTGTAGCATGATCATCTGCAGCCAGTGATGGCCAAGCGGGCCGTGTGTGTCATCACAAATTTACACAATAATTCAAGTGTGTCCGGACCTCCGTGGCGGGGGCTCTGCCGAACCCCTGAGATCGACTCACCGAACCCCTGGGGTTCGATCGAACCCAGGTTAAGAACCACTGGTCTAGACCATCACCGTCTAGACCATCACCGTCTAGACCATCACCGTCTAGACCATCACCGTCTAGACCATCACCGTCTAGACCATCACCGTCTAGACCATCACCGTCTAGACCACCACCGTCTAGACCACCACCGTCTAGACCACCACCGTCTAGACCATCACTGTCTAGACCATCACCGTCTAGACCACCACCATCTAGACCATCACTGTCTAGACCACCACCGTCTAGACCATCACCGTCTAGACCACCACCGTCTAGACCATCACCGTCTAGACCACCACCGTCTAGACCACCACCGTCTAGACCACCACCGTCTAGACCATCACCGTCTAGACCATCACCCTCTAGACCATCACCGTCTAGACCACCACCGTCTAGACCATCACCGTCTAGACCATCACCGTCTAGACCACCACCGTCTAGACCATCACCGTCTAGACCACCACCGTCTAGACCATCACCGTCTAGACCATCACCATCTAGACCATCACCGTCTAGACCACCACCGTCTAGACCACCACCGTCTAGACCATCACCGTCTAGACCATCACCGTCTAGACCATCACCGTCTAGACCATCACCGTCTAGACCATCACCGTCTAGACCATCACCGTCTAGACCATCATCATCTAGACCATCACCATCTAGACCATCACTGTCTAGACCATCAACGTCTAGACCATCACCATCTAGACCACCACCGTCTAGACCATCACCGTCTAGACCATCACCGTCTAGACCATCACCGTCTAGACCATCACCGTCTAGACCATCACTGTCTAGACCATCACCGTCTAGACCATCGCCGTCTAGACCACCACTGTCTAGACCATCACCGTCTAGACCATCACCGTCTAGACCATCACCGTCTAGACCATCACCGTCTAGACCACCACTGTCTAGACCATCACCGTCTAAGACCACCACCGTCTAGACCATCACCGTCTAGACCATCAACGTATAGACCACCACCGTCTAGACCATCACTGTCTAGACCACCACCGTCTAGACCATCACCGTCTAGACCACCACCGTCTAGACCACCACCGTCTAGACCACCACCGTCTAGACCATCACCGTCTAGACCATCACCATCTAGACCATCACCGTCTAGACCATCACCGTCTAGACCACCACCGTCTAGACCATCACCGTCTAGACCACCACCGTCTAGACCACCACCGTCTAGACCATCACCGTCTAGACCATCACCGTCTAGACCATCACCGTCTAGACCATCACTGTCTAGACCACCACCGTCTAGACCATCACCGTCTAGACCATCACCGTCTAGACCATCACTGTCTAGACCATCACCATCTAGACCACCACCGTCTAGACCACCACCGTCTAGACCATCATCGTCTAGACCACCACCGTCTAGACCATCACCGTCTAGACCACCACCGTCTAGACCATCACCGTCTAGACCATCACCGTCTAGACCATCACCGTCTAGACCATCACCGTCTAGACCATCACCGTCTAGACCATCACCGTCTAGACCACCACCGTCTAGACCATCACTGTCTAGACCACCACCGTCTAGACCATCACCGTCTAGACCATCACTGTCTAGACCATCACCGTCTAGACCATCACCGTCTAGACCATCACCGTCTAGACCACCACTGTCTAGACCATCACCGTCTAGACCATCACCGTCTAGACCACCACCGTCTAGACCATCACTGTCTAGACCACCACCGTCTAGACCATCACCGTCTAGACCACCACCGTCTAGACCACCACCGTCTAGACCACCACCGTCTAGACCATCACCGTCTAGACCATCACCGTCTAGACCACCACCGTCTAGATCATCACCGTCTAGACCATCACCGTCTAGACCATCACCGTCTAGACCACCACCGTCTAGACCATCACCGTCTAGACCATCACCGTCTAGACCATTACCGTCTAGACTGCCACCGTCTAGACCATCACCGTCTATACCACCACCGTCTAGATCATCACCGTCTAGACCACCACCGTCTAGACCACCACCGTCTAGACCACCACCGTCTAGACCACCACCGTCTAGACCACCACCGTCTAGACCACCACCGTCTAGACCATCACCGTCTAGATCATCACCGTCTAGACCACCACCGTCTAGACCATCACCGTCTAGACCATCACCGTCTAGACCATCACCGTCTAGACCATCACCGTCTAGACCATCACCGTCTAAGACCATCACCGTGTAGACCATCACCGTCTAGACCATCACCGTCTAGACCATCACCGTCTAGACCATCAATGTCTAGACCACCACCGTCTAGACCATCACTGTCTAGACCATCACCGTCTAAACCATCACCGTCTAGACCATCACCGTCTAGACCACCACCGTCTAAACCACCACCGTCTAGACCATCACCGTCTAGACCACCACCGTCTAGACCATCACCGTCTAGACCATCACCGTCTAGACCATCACCGTCTAGACCATCAACGTCTAGACCATCACCGTCTAGACCATCACCGTCTAGACCATCACCGTCTAGACCACCACCGTCTAGACCATCACCGTCTAGACCACCACCGTCTAGACCACCACCGTCTAGACCATCACCGTCTAGACCATCACCGTCTAGACCACCAACGTCTAGACCATCACCGTCTAGACCACCACCGTCTAGACCATCACCGTCTAGACCATCACCGTCTAGACCATCACCGTCTATACCACCACCGTCTAGATCATCACCGTCTAGACCATCACCGTCTAGACCATCACCGTCTAGACCACCACCGTCTAGACCATCACCGTCTAGACCACCACCGTCTAGACCATCACCGTCTAGACCATCACCGTCTAGACCATCACCGTCTAGACCACCACCGTCTAGACCATCACCGTCTAGACCATCACCGTCTAGACCACCACCGTCTAGACCATCACCGTCTAGACCACCACCGTCTAGACCATCACCGTCTAGACCATCACCGTCTAGACCACCACCGTCTAGACCATCACCGTCTAGACCATCACGTGTCCCCACGTACCGCACTGTCCCTCCGTGTTGTCTCCGAACAGCTCCCTGGGGACGTCGATGAGGAAGCCCAGGCCGTTGAACTGGATCTTGACTCGGATGTCGGCGATCACCACGAAGTCGTCCGTCTTCACCGACGTCACCTGGAAGCCCTTGTCGGTGAACGGAGCCTTCTTAGTCTGCCCGTTCAGCTGGATCTGAGGGGGCGAGAGGCGTTGCTGAAACGTTACAAATTGACAAACGACGATTTTATCCTCCCAGCGGCAGTAGCGGCGGCGGTGGCGGCGGCGACGGCTTTGGATCTGGGCCACCGAACAGATGGTCACCATGTCGCGCGCTTTCAGATGCTAGATAAACTACGCTATACACTACACTATACACTACACTATATATTACACTATACACTACACACGACTATACACTACTATACACTATACACTACTATAAACTACACTATACACTACACTATACACTACACACTACTATACACTACACTATACACTACACACTACTATACGCTACACTATACACTACACACTACTATACACTACACTGTACACTACACACTACTATACTCTACACTATATATTACACTATACACTACACACTACTGTACACTACACTATATATTACACTATACACTACACACTACTATACACTACACTATATATTACACTATACACTACACACTACTGTACACTACACTATACACTACACACTACTATACGCTACACTATATATTACACTATAAACTACACTATACACTACACACTACTATACACTACACTATATATTACACTATACACTACACACTACTATACACTACACTATACACTACACACTACTATACGCTACACTGTATATTACACTATACACTATACACTACTATAAACTACACTATACACTACACTATACACTACACACTACTATACACTACACTATACACTACACACTACTATACGCTACACTATACACTACACACTACTATACACTACACTGTACACTACACACTACTATACTCTACACTATATATTACACTATACACTACACACTACTGTACACTACACTATATATTACACTATACACTACACACTACTATACACTACACTATATATTACACTATACACTACACACTACTGTACACTACACTATACACTACACACTACTATACGCTACACTATATATTACACTATAAACTACACTATACACTACACACTACTATACACTACACTATATATTACACTATACACTACACACTACTATACACTACACTATACACTACACACTACTATACGCTACACTATATATTACACTATAAACTACACTATACACTACACACTACTATACGTTACACTATATATTACACTATACACTACACACGACTATACACTACACTATATATTACACTATACACTACACACGACTATACACTACACTATATATTACACTATACACTACACTATACACTACACACTACTATACACTGTATATTACACTATACACTACACACGACTATACACTACACTATACACTACACACTACTATATGCTACACTATATATTACACTATACACTACACTATACACTACACACTACTATACGCTACACTACACTATACACCAATCGATACACCACACCACTATAAAAACTACACCATACACTAAACTATACAAAGCTATACAAATACCACACACTATAACACTACATTACACTCTCGCGAATCACATTGGTCGCGATGGCGGGGCCAGGCCGGGGGCGGGGCCGGGGGCGGGGCCAGGGAAGGGGGGGGCGTGGCCAGTGGGGGGGGGTGGGGGCGTGGCTGACCTTGCGCAGGGCGAAGTCGACCTCGGAGGCGAGTCCGACACGCAGCTCGTTGCCCTTGTAGGCGATGACGAGCGTGCGGGGGCAGGACACGTGGTTGCGAGCGTCGCAGTCGAAGTAGTCGGCGCTGACGGAGAGGTCGTAGGTCTTCCGCTTCTCCTGCAGCAGCACGTAGCTGCACGGGTCCAGCAGCGTGAACTTCGCTCCGTCGAACGTGCGCATGTGGGGGTCTCCGTAGCCCGTGCAGAGGCCTGCGTGGCGTTAAGACGCGACGACGTCGGAGTTTAGTTTCTCCTCGGGGTCAGAGACGACGCGAAATGATTTCATTCCGTTTCGTCCCTTCACCTGATGAAGGCCGCTTGTGTCGTGGCCCTAAACGTCGCGGGGAATTTAATCGCGTTATATTTTATCATTTTATCAACTCGTTATTTTTTTCTCAGTCTACTTGGTGGTGACTTTACCGGATGAATGGCGCGGAGCGGAGGAGCAACGCGGGCGGCCGCCAAACGCCCTCGCTCGACCAAAGCACCACCGTCGCCGGGGCCGAGCGTCATCGGGATTAACGTGACCGGGACTGAGTTTAACACGTCGGCTTCATTTGCGAATAAATGGGATTGATTTGAAGCTTTCGTGACGGCAGGGATCCATCATCTCTGGTTCTTTCTGTAAAGTCATCGAAGTAGGAAGGCAAAATAATAATAATAATAATAGATCGCGACGTTTCTTCTAAGCCTACTTCTGCATTTTTGCTGAAATTTGAGGGTAAGAATCCACCCATTTTTTCGCCATATAGCATTGTGATATATAACGACTTATTGTTGGTAGCTTAGCTGATTGGAGAATATAGAGTTTATTGATAACATGAAGGTAATTTATATTTTAGTTTTTATTGCTTCACTATATAGTACTGTGAATAGCTCAGATGTGTAGTCATTTCTGTGACCAGTCACTAGCTAATCACTCAGTTGTTTCAATGCTGGATTCGCCTAGTTATTTCAATGCTAAATTCTCCTGTTTGATTTGTACTAAGGGCCTCGGTGAATGTGTATGCTCTGACTTTAACGTAGCTATTTCTGCAGCAGGTACAAGCTCTATTTCTGCAGCAGGTACAAGCTAATCACTCAGCTATCTCAATGCTAAATTCTATGCTAATTCCATTGTCAAGATGTGTATGCCTTAACTTAGCTATTTCAATGCTAAATTCTATGCTAATTCCTTTATCAAGGGGTGCCTCTGCGGGTGTGTATGCTTTAACTTTTAACATAGCTATTTCTGTGACCAGTCACAAGCTAATCACTCAGCCATTTCAATGCTAAATTATATGCTAATTCCTTTGTCAAGGCGCTTTGTTCCTCTCACACAGCTTAAAGGCCGTATCTGAACGTGGCTCTTTCACTCCAGCGCTGTCCTACCAGACAGTCTCGTCCCTTCACCTGATGAAGGCCGCTTGTGTTGTGGCCGAAACGTCGTGAGAATATTATTGTGCTATTTTATTTTATCAATTTATTATTTTATTATCATTCTACGTGACTTTACCGAAAGAACCAAAGAAGACCTACTTCTGCAGTTTTTTTTCCCGCCGTGGTTGTCCCACCTGATGACGATTGCTGTGTGTCTCGATCGAAACGTCCCGATCTATTATTTTTCTCTATCGAAAGAACAAAAGATTACGTCAATGGAATTGTCCGTGGCGTTACGGAATAATTTGCCTTTTGTAGCAGTTCGTAATTGTTTTCTACGATTACAACTATTTTTTGCCTAACTCGCAGTCCCAATGCCAGTTTTATTTATTCTAAGTTTGCTTCACGGGGTATATTTACGGTGCGTACTTCACATTTGACGCAGCTACACTCCAGCTGATTATGGCATCTGCCAAAAGCGATCGGAGGAAGTCTAAGCCGAGCCTATTGGATGAAAACCGAACGCTCACAAGTGACCGGGAATTACTCGTCAATTGGACGGAGTCTATACTCCATCAGTTTAATTACGGGGGGTCGCGTTAGGGTCGACGAAATTAAAGAATCATACGAAGTGCAGGGCCGTATGGACAGCGATGCGGGTAGCCATAGGAAGCGACGGACGTCAGCTGCGATACGACACTCAGGAGAAAACGAACCCAGTAATCAGGTAAGAGGAGGCCGCAACTATTTCCCGCTATGGGATTTCATCGTTGATTTTGGTGGTGGGGGGGTGGGTGGGTGGGTGGGTGGGTGGGAATTTCTTCAGTTTCCGACACGCGGAAAATTGTGGTCACCGATCGTTCTGGCGAACCCCCCCTGACCCTTCCGTGACGGAAGCGCGCGGCGACGATGGCGCGTTGTGATCCCGTGGCCGGCGTCTGCGTGGGAGATGGCCGGGTGCTCTGCGCGGTGTTGTCGAAGGTGTGCGGCCACCCCCCACCCACCCACCCCCACCCACCCCCACCCACCCCCACCCACCCCCCCCCCCCCCCGCACAGGCAACGCAGCTGGCATCTCGACAACGGGGCAACAGCTCATCGACTTCACGCCCAAAAAAACAGCCGCGGACGAACGCACGCACGCACGCACTGGGCCGGTTTGTTCGTATCACCACCCCCCCACCACACCCCTCCCCGAAAGTAGCTCGCTGAGTGGAGCGGCGGTCCGTCAGCGGCGGAGTCACCCCCAGTGCCCGCCGTGCCCGCCATCGCCACGACTCACAGTCGCACTGCCAGTGGTAGCAACAGCCGTCGAGGTCCGGGGCACGCACGGGCTTGCGACCGGAGACGCACGCGGGGGCCGGCAGCTCAACGCAGGGCCTCTTCTCCATGCTGATCTTGGAGCCGCTGCCCAGGCAGGTGGCCACCATGCAGTCGGCGGCGTTCCACGTCTCACCGAGCTGCGTCGGCCGGGCGGCGGGGGGGGGGGACGACAAGGGGGGGACGACGCAAACGCGGCACCAGCGGCGTCAGCGATGGCGGCTGCAGCGATGAGTGGCATTGAGCTGCAGCGTGAGACTACACTGTACACTACACTGTACACTACACTGTACACTACTACACTATACACTACACTGTACACTATACACTACTACACTATACACTACAATACACTATACACTACAATACACTATACACTACTACACTATACACTACTACACTATACACTACACTATACACTACTACACTATACACTACACTATACACTACACTATACACTACACTATACACTACACTATACACTACACTATACACTACACTATACACTACACTATACACTACTACACTATACACTACACTATACACTACACTACACACTACTACACTATACACTACACTATACACTACTACACTATACACTACACTATACACTACACACTACACTATACACTACACTATACACTACACTATACACTACACTATACACTACACTACTACACTATACACTACTACACTATACACTACTACACTACACTACTACACTGTACACTACACACTACACTATACACTACACTGTACACTACACTATACACTACACTATACACTACACTATACACTACTACACTATACACTACAATACACTATACACTACACTATACACTACACTATACACTACACTATACACTACACTACACTACTACACTATACACTATACACTACACACTACACTATACACTACACTATACACTACACTATACACTACACTATACACTACACTACTACACTATACACTACACTACTACACTATACACTACTACACTACACTACTACACTATACACTACTACACTACACTACTACACTGTACACTACACACTACACTATACACTACACTATACACTACACTATACACTACTACACTATACACTACAATACACTATACACTACACTATACACTACACTATACACTACACTATACACTACACTATACACTACTACACTATACACTACACTATACACTACACTATACACTACTACACTATACACTACTACACTATACACTACTACACTGTACACTACACTATACACTACTACACTATACACTACACTATACACTACTACACTATACACTACACTATACACTACACACTACACTATACACTACACTATACACTACACTATACACTACACTACACTACTACACTATACACTACACTACTACACTATACACTACTACACTACACTACTACACTATACACTACTACACTATACACTACTACACTACACTACTACACTGTACACTACACACTACACTATACACTACACTATACACTACACTATACACTACACTACTACACTATACACTACTACACTATACACTACTACACTACACTACTACACTATACACTGTACACTACACACTACACTATACACTACACTATACACTACACTATACACTACACTGTCTACCACATCGATCGACGTCCGTCGCATGCCCGGCGCCACGAGCTCACCGCACGAGGTGGCACCAGGGCGTCACAGTCGCCGGTGGGCGGCGGGGGCTTGGTGGGCGGGGGCTTGGTGGGCGGGGGAGGCTTGGTGGGCGGGGGCTTGGTGGGCGGGGGAGGCTTGGTGGGTGGGGGAGGCTTGGCGGTGGTCCGCACGGCCGTGACAAAGGCGGTGGTGGCCGGGCAGGCCACCACGCCGGCCTCCACTCCCGAGCAGTCCGGCCTGCAGATGGCCACGCGGCACTTCCCGTCCCGCTGCGTGGTGTTGTACAGCACCTCGCCTAGGGGGGAGGGTTTACGAAGGTTCGGAACCAGCCGGCAGCCCCTGGTTAATACCGCGGTGTGCCACTACTGCTCTTGCAGTAGTGGCAATAGCAGTAAACTCAACACTGCCCCATAGACTCAGCACTGCCCCATAGACTCAACACTGCCCCATAGACTCAGCACTGCCCCATAGACTCAACACTGCCCCATAGACTCAACACTGCCCCATAGACTCAACACTGCCCCATAGACTCAGCACTGCCCCATAGACTCAACACTGCCCCATAGACTCAACACTGCCCCATAGACTCAACACTGCCCCATAGACTCAACACTGCACCATAGACTCAACACTGCACCATAGACTCAACACTGCCCATATACTCAACACTGCCCCATAGACTCAACACTGCCCATAGACTCAACACTGCCCCATAGACTCAACACTGCACCATAGACTCAACACTGCCCCATAGACTCAACACTGACCATAAACTCAACACTGCCCCATAGACTCAACACTGCACCGTAGACTCAACACTGCCCCATAGAATCAACACTGCACCATAGACTCAACACTGCACCATAGACTCAGCACTGCTCATAGACTCATCACTGCCCCATAGACTCAGCACTGCCCCATAGACTAAACACTGCCCATGGACTCAACACTGCCCCATAGACTCAACACTGCTCATAGACTCATCACTGCCCCATAGACTCAGCACTGCCCCATAGACTCAGCACTGCCCATAGACTCAACACTGCCCCATAGACTCCACACTGCCCCATAGACTCAACACTGCACCATAGACTCAACAGTGCCCATAGACTCAGCACTGCCCATAGACTCAACACCGCACCATAGACTCAACACTGCCCATAGACTCAGCACTGCCCCATAGACTTAACACTGCCCATAGACTCAGCACTGCCCATAGACTCAACACTGCCCATAGACTCAACACTGCCCATAGACTCAACACTGCACCATAGACTCAGCACTGCCCATAGACTCAACACTGCCCATAGACTCAACACTGCACCATAGACTCAACACTGCCCATAGACTCAGCACTGCCCCATAGACTCAACAGTGCACCATAGACTCAACACTGCCCATAGACTCAATACTGCCCGATAGACTCAACATTGCCCATAGACTCAACACTGCACCATAGACTCAACACTGCCCATAGATTCAACACTGCCCATAGACTCAACACTGCCCATAGACTCAACACTGCACCATAGACTCAACACTGCCCATAGACTCAACACTGCACCATAGACTCAACACTGCCCATAGACTCAACACTGCCCCATAGACTCCACACTGCCCCATAGACTCAACACTGCACCATAGACTCAACAGTGCCCATAGACTCAGCACTGCCCATAGACTCAACACCGCACCATAGACTCAACACTGCCCATAGACTCAGCACTGCCCCATAGACTTAACACTGCCCATAGACTCAGCACTGCCCATAGACTCAACACTGCCCATAGACTCAACACTGCCCATAGACTCAACACTGCACCATAGACTCAGCACTGCCCATAGACGACTCAACACTGCACCATAGACTCAACACTGCCCATAGACTCAGCACTGCCCCATAGACTTAACACTGCCCATAGACTCAGCACTGCCCATAGACTCAACACTGCCCATAGACTCAACACTGCACCATAGACTCAACACTGCCCATAGACTCAGCACTGCCCCATAGACTTAACACTGCCCCATAGACTCAACACTGCCCATAGACTCAACACTGCACCATAGACTCAACACTGCCCATAGACTCAACACTGCCCCATAGACTCCACACTGCCCCATAGACTCAACACTGCACCATAGACTCAACAGTGCCCATAGACTCAGCACTGCCCATAGACTCAACACCGCACCATAGACTCAACACTGCCCATAGACTCAGCACTGCCCCATAGACTTAACACTGCCCATAGACTCAGCACTGCCCATAGACTCAACACTGCCCATAGACTCAACACTGCCCATAGACTCAACACTGCACCATAGACTCAGCACTGCCCATAGACGACTCAACACTGCACCATAGACTCAACACTGCCCATAGACTCAACACTGCCCATAGACTCAACACTGCACCATAGACTCAGCACTGCCCATAGACTCAACACTGCCCATAGACTCAACACTGCACCATAGACTCAACACTGCCCATAGACTCAGCACTGCCCCATAGACTTAACACTGCACCATAGACTCAACACTGCCCCATAGACTCAACACTGCCCATAGACTCAGCACTGCCCCATAAACTCAACAAGGGCCCTGTACATTGAGCAGTCCCTCTCCTTAACCTCCTTCCGTTTCTCTCTTAAAGCCTCACCGCCTCACATCCACCATCGCCCAATCGATTCCCCTCCTCGCCCCTCCACTCTGTCCCGTCCCTCCCCTAAAACCCCTTCCGTGATCCCCTCTCCATCGCTGCTGCCACTCGTTCCTCGACCCTTGTGCGAAGAATTTCCCTCGAGGTGTGGAAGAAGGGGGCGGCGTAAGACCTCGTGTCGACAGTAACGTAGGCTCTTCACACCCCGTTACTGCTTCAGCGGAGCAACACAACTCTCGGTTAAATTTCGATTTGAAGCTTTCGTGACTGCAGGGATTCATTTTCTTGGTTCTTTCGGTAAAGTCACCGCGTAGAATGGAAGTAAAATAATAAAACATAATAAAATAAGAACCTCACGACGTTTCGGCCACAACACAAGTAGCCTTCTTCAGGTGAAGGAACAGAACTGTCGGGACGACAGTGCTTCAATGAACACTGCTAAGCTTGGCAGCGTCTTTTAAGCTGGGTGGGAGGAGCAGAGCGCCTTGACAAAGGAGTTTACATATCAACAGAATAATTGAGTATTGAAGAAGCTGTGTCAATGTGTTAGATTAGCAGGGTGTTAAAGTCAGAAATTAGCATGTAACTGGGAGATTAGCATGATGTTAGTGTGAGGTATTAGCATGTGACTGGTCACGGAAGTAGCTATGTTAAAGTCAGAGTTTACATATCAACAGAATAATTTAGCATTGAAGTTGCTGTGTTAATGTGATAGATTAGCAGGGTGTTAAAGTCAGAAATTAGCATGTAACTGGGAGATTAGCATGATGTTAGTGTGATGCATTACCATGTAACTGGTCACGGAAGTAACTATGTTAAAGTCAGAGTTTACATATCAACAGAAGAATTTAGCATTGAAGTAGCTGTGTTAATGTGTTAGATTAGCAGGGTGTTAAAGTCAGAAATTAGCATGTAACTGGAAGATTAGCATGATGTTAGTGTGAGGGATTAGCATGTAACTGGTCACGGAAGTAGCTATGTTAAAGTCAGAGTTTACATATCAACAGAAGAATTTAGCATTGAAGCAGCTGTGTTAATGTGTTGGATTAGCAGGATGTTAAAGTCAGAAATTAGCATGTAACTGGGAGATTAGCATGATGTTAGTGTGAAGGATTAGCATGTGACTGGTCACGGAAGTAGCTATGTTAAAGTCAGAGTTTACATATCAACAGAAGAATTTAGCATTGAAGTAGCTGTGTTAATGTGTTGGATTAGCAGGGTGTTAAAGTCAGAAATTAGCATGTAACTGGGAGACTAGCATGATGTTAGTGTGAGGGATTAGCATGTAACTGGTCACGGAAGTAGCTATGTTAAAGTCAGAGTTTACATATCAACAGAAGAATTTAGCATTGAAGCAGCTGTGTTAATGTGTTAGATTAGCAGGGTGTTAAAGTCAGAAATTAGCATGTAACTGGGAGATTAGCATGGTGTTAGTGTGAGGGATTAGCATGTGACTGGTCACGGAAGTAGCTATGTTAAAGTCAGAGTTTACATATCAACAGAAGAATTTATCATTGAAGTAGCTGTGTTAATGTGATAGATTAGCAGGGTGTTAAAGTCAGAAATTAGCATGTAACTGGGAGATTAGCATGATGTTAGTGTGAGGAATTAGCATGTGACTGGTCACGGAAGTAGCTATGTTAAAGTCAGAGTTTACATATCAACAGAATAATTTAGCATTGAAGTAGCTGTGTTAATGTGTTAGATTAGCAGGGTGTTAAAGTCAGAAATTAGCATGCAACTGGGAGATTAGCATGATGTTAGTGTGAGCGATTAGCATGTGACTCGTCACGGAAGTAGCTATGTTAAAGTCAGAGTCTACATATCAACAGAAAAATTTAGCATTGAAGCAGCTGTGTTAATGTGTTGGATTAGCACGGTGTTAAAGTCAGAAATTAGCATGTAACTGGAAGATTAGCATTATGTTAGTGTGATGGATTAGCATGTGACTGGTCACGGAAGTAGCATAGTTAAAGTCAGAGTCTACATATCAACAGAAGAATTTAGCATTGAAGCAGCTGTGTTAATGTGTTGGATTAGCAGGATGTCAAAGTCAGAAATTAGCATGTAACTGGGAGATTAGCATGATGTTAGTGTGAGGGATTAGCATGTGACTGGTCACGGAAGTAGCTATGTTAAAGTCAGAGTTTACATATCAACAGAGGCATTTAGTATATTGATGCTAAAGAACTGCAACTACCCAACTATCATACAATAAGGTTATTGACTGTGGCCCTGCCATCATTCACTTATTGGGCTGAGTTTGATGCTGATTGGCTGTGGCCCTGCCATCATTCACTTATTGTGCTGAGTTTGATTGATGTTGATTGGCTGTGGCCCTGCCATCATTCACTTAGTGGGCTGAGTTTGATTGACGCTGATTGGCTGTGGCCCTACCATCATTCACTTAGTGGGCTGAGTTTGATTGACGCTGATTGGCTGTGGCCCTGCCATCATTCACTTATTGGGCTGAGTTTGATGTTGATTGGCTGTGGGCCTGCCATCATTCACTTATTGTGCTGAGTTTGATGTTGATTGGCTGTGGCCCTGCCATCATTCACTTAGTGGGCTGAGTTTGATTGACGCTGATTGGCTGTGGCCCTGCCATCATTCACTTATTGTGCTGAGTTTGATGTTGATTGGCTGTGGCCCTGCCATCATTCACTTAGTGGGCTGAGTTTGATTGACGCTGATTGGCTGTGGCCCTGCCATCATTCACTTATTGGGCTGAGTTTGATTGACGCTGATTGGCTGTGGCCCTGCCATCATTAACTTAGTGGGCTGAGTTTGATTGACGCTGATTGGCTGTGGCCCTACCATCATTCACTTAGTGGGCTGAGTTTGATTGACGCTGATTGGCTGTGGCCCTGCCATCATTCACTTAGTGGGCTGAGTTTGATTGACGCTGATTGGCTGTGGCCCTGCCATCACTCACTTAGTGGGCTGAGTTTGATTGACGCTGATTGGCTGTGGCCCTGCCATCATTCACTTAGTGGGCTGAGTTTGATTGACGCTGATTGGCTGTGGCCCTGCCATCATTCACTTAGTGGGCTGAGTTTGATTGACGCTGATTGGCTGTGGCCCTGCCATCATTCACTCTGTGGGCTGAGTTTGATTGACGCTGATTGGCTGTGGCCCTGCCATCATTCACTTAGTGGGCTGAGTTTGATTGACGCTGATTGGCTGTGGCCCTGCCATCATCCACTCTGTGGGCCGAGTCTTCTGCTGGGCGGCAGCCAGGAAAGTCTCCTCATCACCAAGCGCGCATCAACGAAAGGTCGACCGTCATTGTTTTGGCGTGGAGATACGCGGCAAATGGCTATGCTTTTGGATCATCCGCGCCTTTGGAATTGTACGCGGCCATCCTTCCAGGTCATTAGTGCGGATGATCGAGCGTCTCCCGAGTGTAAGTTAGTTTAAGAATGAGAGTGGCACGCACACACACGCACCTGCAGGGGTGACAGACTTCCCGGCAGTGCAGAAACACGGAGCTGCAAACACAGGCGGAGGTAGGGGAGGCATCATCAGTCACCAGGCAAAAAACAAGCCACCTTCTAAACCATGGGACTCTCTGAAACTCTCTTCATTCTACCACTCAGCTCTATGGCTCTCTGCCAGAAACGACCTGGCTATCACAAACGGCAGCATCGCAACGAAGTGGACAATCATCGGTAAAGTCGCAGAGGTATAAAATGAAATAAATCACGACGTTTCGGGGACAACACAAGCGTCCTTCATCAGCTGGGAGCCTCAGCAGCAGGCCGTTGATTTCACACCTGATGATGGACGCTTGCGTTGTGCCCGGAACGTCGTGACTTTACCTGCAGTCACGACAGCTTCAAGTCAAGATTGGCTCATCATTATCATCACGTGGACATTTATAGGAGCCAAATCGTTAATCTAAAGGCGTGATGTCAGGGTCGGGATCGAACCCACGACCTCCTGCATACCGGGCGAGATAGTTAACATCTCGCCTAATAGTGAGGCAACGTTTTAACTAAAATATTATTGACACTGGATCTACACTATACACTACGATACAAGTATACTACACTATACACTACTATACACGTACACTACACTATACACTACACTATACAATACACGTACACTACACTATACACTACACACTACACTATACACTACTATACAAGTACACTACACAATACACTGCACTACACACTACGCTACACACTACTATACACGTACACTACACTATATACTACACTAGACACTACTATACACGTACACTACACTATATACTACACTATACACTAAACACTACACATACACTACACTATACACTACACTACACACTACTACACACTACTATACACTACACTATACACTACACTATACACTACACTACTATACACCACTACACTACACACTACACTATACACTACACTATACACTACACTATACACTCAATACACGTACACTACACTATACACTACACTATACTATACACTACTATATACTACACTATACACACTACACTATAACCTACACTATACACTACTATACACACTACACTATACACTACACTATACACTACAATACACGTACACTACACTATACACTACACACTACACTATACACTACACTATACACTACACTATACACACTACACTATACACTACACTATACACTACACTATACACTACACTATACACTACAATACACGTACACTACACTATACACTACACTATACACTACACTACACACTACTACACACTACTATACACTACACACTACACTATACACTACACTACTATACACCACTACACTACACACTACACTACACTATACACTACACTACTATACACCACTACACACTACACTATACACTACACTATACACTACACTTGCACGACACACAACGCACTACCATGCACTAACAAACCACACTACATCCAAACGCGCCAACAAAAAAATGTAACACCGCCACACCCCACCCCCACCCCCACCCCGCCCCCCACCCCTCACCCACCCACCCCCCGCCCCGCCCCGCCCACTTCCCTCCGTCGCCGCCCACTCACTCGTGACGCGGATCTCGGTGGTGGCCTCCGTGCCGCCGGCCGTCGCCTCCGTAGGCGCCGGCGGTGGCTCCGTCGCGCCGAGCGACGTCCCGACCCCGGCCGCGGTCGCCGCCGCGGTCGCCGCCGACGTCGCCGCCGTGGTCGCGGGCGCCGCGGCGCAGCACACGCGGATCTCGTAGTTGTGGCAGAGGCCGAGCGGGCCGCCCTGGTCGGCGTTTCGGCACACGAGGCCCGCCGAGGAGTCGCAGGTCACCGCCTGGCCGTTGCCGCCAGACAGCGGCTCGAGCGGCCGGCGTGTCGAGCGGCAGTCGACGCTCTCCACGCGCCCGCGGGCCCCGCACGGCGGCCCGAGGGACGCCGAGATTTTGTCGAAGGTCTCGAAGTCGCCGCCGTCGTCGCCCGGCGAGGGTCTGCTAACGTCGATCCACTCGGTCCAGCGGCCGGAGCATTCTGCGAGAGGGGAGAGTTTGTGCGTCAGTGTGTCGGTGTGTCGGTGTGTGTGTGTGTGTCGGTGTGTGTGTGTGTGTGTCAGTGTGTGTGTCGGTGTGTGTGTCGGTGTGTGTGTGTGTCGGTGTGTGTGTCAGTGTGTGTGTCAGTGTGTGTGTCGGTGTGTGTGTGTCAGTGTGTGTGTCGGTGTGTGTGTGTGTCAGTGTGTGTGTGTGTCGGTGTGTGTGTCAGTGTGTGTGTCAGTGTGTGTGTCGGTGTGTGTGTCGGTGTGTGTCAGTGTGTGTGTCGGTGTGTGTGTGTCGGTGTGTGTCAGTGAAGATTACCCTCAATTTCATGATTCCATTATTAACCCAGCTATTGCCTAATCACCTCACTTCCCGGGGAGTCACCACACCTGCCCAAGCGATCATCCCCCGGCGTGCATCCACACACCCCGACAATACCACGCACAGCACCCAGCCATCTCCATACAGATGTGGGCATGGGTCACGACCTCACCAATGCCATCGATATTTCCCCTTAACCATCGGCAGTGTTAAAGGGAAATCCCACTGTTATTTAATCGTTTGTAAATTACGTTATCGAGTACAGGGACACCTCTACTTACGAACATTCGACTTACGATCTTTCAGAGATACAAACAAACCCGGTTCGTCGTATGTCAAGTTGACTGTTCGGACCGAGACTCGTAAGTTTAACCGCGCAATAGATGGCGATGGTGGCCTCTAAATTTGTAGAACGTGAAGAACCAGTGGCATCTACAGAACGTGAAGAACCAGTGACATCTACATCTACAGAACGTGAAGAACCAGTGGCATCTACATCTACAGAACGTGAAGAACCAGTGGCATCTACATCTGCAGAACGTGATGAACCAGTGGCATCTACATCTACAGAACGTGAAGAACCAGTAGCATCTACATCTGCAGAACGTGAAGAACCAGTGGCATCTACAGAACGTGAAGAACCAGTGGCATTTACATCTATAGAACGTGAAGAACCAGTGGCATCTACATCTACAGAACGTGATGAACCAGTGGCATCTACATCTACAGAACGTGAAGAACCAGTGGCATCTACATCTGTAGAACATGAAGAACCAGTGGCATCTACATCTGCAGAACGTGATGAACCAGTGGCATTTACATCTGCAGAACGTGAAGAACAAGTGGCATCTACATCTACAGAACAGGAAGAACCAGTGGCATCTACATCTACAGAATGTGAAGAACCAGTGGCATCTACATCTGCAGAATGTGAAGAACCAGTGGCATCTACATCTACAGAACGTGAAGAACCAGTGGCATCTACATCTACAGAACGTGAAGAACCAGTGGCATCTACATCTACAGAACTTGACGAACCAGTGACATCTACATCTGCAGAACGTGAAGAACCAGTGGCATCTACATCTGCAGAACGTGAAGAACCAGTGGCATCTACATCTACAGAACGTGAAAAACCAGTGGCATTTACATCTGCAGAACGTGAAGAACCAGTGGCATCTACATCTACAGAACGTGAAGAACCAGTGGCATCTACATCTACAGAACGTGAAGAACCAGTGGCATCTACATCTACAGGAGATTATACAACATATAAAGCCATTTCCTGTGTTTAGTTTACACAGCGTACAACACGTGTGGAATCGACAGGAGTAAAGTTGAACTTGTGAACAAATCAACTTACAAACAGCCCTCTGGAACCTGACACGTCCATCTGTAGAGGAGTCCCTGTCTGTGATTTGTGAGTTTAGTGAAGTTGCGGGCAAATTTGTTCGCTTTTGACGAGTGTGACCGTGGCCAAAGCTGCCCGCCCTAACCTCCTCTTCCCCACAGGGCCCTGGCATTGCCAACCACGGCGGCTGTCAGGAACATAACCCACGTGGTTGGCGAGGGATAGGCGCTATCGCATTTAGAGCAATTTACTTTAATGTGGGATTCTAACAACCTCGTGTCCAGCCATCTCGGCTTTGCACCATTTCATCTGCCGCTCGGGCGATTGCAAAATGGAGTCCCCTCGACAAAAGAGAAACCGTGGCCTTCCACTCTTGTGAGCCAAGTTAATTATTATTTTGTTATTAAATGTTATCATCGTTCGTGAGGTGTTGTTTACCTCTCAATGTATTCCTCTGAGTGTGGGCTAATTGTGTCTGCCGATGTCAAACTTCCGTTCAATGGTTGACCGCCGGGGGGTATTTTTCCGTGTTGACCCCAAGCTGTGGAATTCACTTCCTTCAAATATTCGACGCGCCGAATCTCTCGATTTATTTACTTCAAGGGCTTATCTCCACATTGATTTGGTTTTGTGTTTTGGGAGTGTGTGGGGCGGTCGGTCAGCTTTAAGAATTGCGTGAGTTATTCACTTTTAGCTCTGTGCAGTTCCTCGCGACCTCTGCGTTAAACGCGCTTTATCGGTGTAAATTCTTATTATTATTATTGTGGATTATACCCTTTGGCTTTTTCGGTAAAGTCAAAGAGAATGGATTCCTGCAGTCACGAAAGCTTCAAATCAACATTGTTAATTATGTTAAATACATGGTTACCTGAAGATGGAGGTGGTGTCTTTTCACCTGATGATGGTGGTGGTGTCTTTTCTTCTGATGATGGAGGTGGTGTCTTTTCTTCTGATGATGGCGGTGGTGTCTTTTCTCCTGATGATGGTGGTGGTGTCTTTTCTTCTGACGATGGCGGTGGTGTCGTTTCACCTGATGACGGCGGTGGTGTCTTTTCACCAGATGATGGTGGTGGTGTCTTTTCTTCTGATGATGGCAGTGATGTTGGTTCTTGTCCTGATGATTCTTCTTCTGATGATGGTGGTGGTTTTGTTTTTTCTCCTGATGATGGTGGTGGTGTCTTTTCACCTGATGAAGGTGGTGGTGTCTTTTCACCTGATGATGGTGGTGATGTCGGCTCTTCTCCTGATGATGGTGGTGGTGTCTTTTCACCTGATGATGGCGGTGGTGTCTTTTCACCTGATGATGGCGGTGGTGTTTTTTCACCTGATGATGGCGGTGGTGTCTTTTCTCCTGATGACGGTGGTGGTGTCTTTTCACCTGATGATGGCGGTGGTGTCTTTTCACCTGATGATGGCGGTGGTGTCTTTTCTCCTGATGATGGAGGTGGTGTCTTTTCACCTGATGATGGCGGTGGTGTGTTTTCATCTGATGATGGCGGTGGTGTCTTTTCACCTGATGATGGCGGTGGTGTCTTTTCTCCTGATGATGGAGGTGGTGTCTTTTCACCTGATGATGGCGGTGGTGTGTTTTCTTCTGATGATGGCAGTGATGTCGGTTCTTCTCCTGATGATTCTTCTGATGATGGTAGTTGCGTCGGTTCTGGTGGTGGTTCAGTGAGTGACACACTGGTAGTGATGGGTTCTTCAGTCGTGATCTGTTCTAAGCAGCAAAAACGAACTTCAAAGTCGTAGCAGCTTGGTGGATATTGTTCGTCGTTCAAGCAACTGAAGCCCGCATTCTTGTTACAAGTCGCTTTGAGGCCTAACAATTCCCATGCATAATCACGGAACCGAATCCCTCGGCAGTCAATGTTTCCTACTGAATAGCCGGGCTTACAAACTACTTCGCCTGATTCCACGATTCTTTGGTAGCTTTCGAATTCTCCTCCTTCCGTGCCAGGCGTTGGTTGATGTTTGTTGTACCACTGAGACCACGTTCCCGAACAACCTGGTTGTTCTGGTGGTGAGGGTTTCGTTGTTTCCTGCTTCGGGGGTTTAGTGGGTGACACTTGAGTTGTTTCTTCCTTTGACGGTGGTGGAGTTGGTTCTTCTCCTGATGATGGTGGTGGTGTTGGTTCTTCTCCTGATGATGGTGGTGGTGTTGGTTCTTCTCCTGATGACGGTGGTGGTGTCTTTTCACCTGATGATGGTGGTGGTGTCTTTTCACCTGATGACGGTGGCGGTGTCTTTTCACCTGATGATGGTGGTGGTGTCTTTTCACCTGATGATGGTGGTGGTGTTGGTTCTTCTCCTGATGATGGAGGTGGTGTCTTTTCACCTGATGATGGTGGTGGTGTCTTTTCACCTGATGATGGTGGTGGTGTCTTTTCCCCTGATGATGGCGGTGGTGTCTTTTCTCCTGATGATGGTGGTGGTGTCTTTTCACCTGATGATGGTGGTGGTGTCTTTTCACCTGATGATGGAGGTGGTGTCTTTTCTCCTGATGATGGCGGTGGTGTCTTTTCACCTGATGATGGCGGTGGTGTCTTTTCACCTGATGATGGCGGTGGTGTCTTTTCACCTGATGATGGTGGTGGTGTCTTTTCACCTGATGATGGAGGTGGTGTCTTTTCTCCTGATGATGGTGGTGGTGTCTTTTCACCTGATGATGGTGGTGGTGTCTTTTCTCCTGATGATGGCGGTGGTGTCTTTTCACCTGATGATGGTGGTGGTGTCTTTTCACCTGATGATGGCGGTGGTGTCGTTTCACCTGATGATGGCGGTGGTGTCTTTTCACCTGATGATGGCGGTGGTGTCTTTTCCCCTGATGATGGCGGTGGTGTCTTTTCTCCTGATGATGGTGGTGGTGTCTTTTCACCTGATGATGGCGGTGGTGTCTTTTCACCTGATGATGGCGGTGGTGTCTTTTCACCTGATGATGGTGGTGGTGTCTTTTCACCTGATGATGGAGGTGGTGTCTTTTCTCCTGATGATGGTGGTGGTGTCTTTTCACCTGATGATGGTGGTGGTGTCTTTTCTCCTGATGATGGCGGTGGTGTCTTTTCACCTGATGATGGTGGTGGGGTCTTTTCTCCTGATGATGGTGGTGGTGTCTTTTCTCCTGATGATGGCGGTGGTGTCTTTTCACCTGATGATGGAGGTGGTGTCTTTTCACCTGATGATGGTGGTGGTGTCTTTTCACCTGATGATGGCGGTGGTGTCTTTTCACCTGATGATGGCGGTGGTGTCTTTTCTCCTGATGATGGCGGTGGTGTCGGTTCTTCTGGTGGTGCTTCGGTCGTGCTTTGTTCTAAGCAGCAAAAACGAACTTCGAAGTCGTAGCAGACTGGAGGCCATTGGTGCTCATTTAAGCATCTGAAGCCTGTATCCTTGTTACAAGTGGCCTTGAGCCCTAGAAACTTCCATCCGTAATCAGGAAACTGGGCACCTCTGCAGTCAATATTTGCCACCGAATAGCCAGGATTGCAAATAACATTTCCGGAGTTTACGATGTTTTCGTAACTTTCAAATTCTCCTCCTTCACTGCCATATGTTGGCTGATGCACGTTGTACCACTGAGACCAGGACCCCAAGCAAATTGGTGGTGGGGATTTGGTCGTTTCTGGCTTTGGTGGTTTGGTGGGTGGCACTTCAGTTGGCTCCTCCTTTGGCGGTTTGGTGGGTGGTACTTTAGATGGCTCCTGCTTTGGCGGTTTGGTGGGTGGCACTTTAGATGGCTCCGGCTTTGGCGGTTTGGTGGGTGGCACTTTAGATGGCTCCGGCTTTGGCGGTTTGGTGGGTGGCACTTTAGAAGGCTCCGGCTTTGGCGGTTTGGTGGGTGGCACTTTAGATGGCTCCGGCTTTGGCGGTTTGGTGGGTGGCACTTTAGAAGGCTCCGGCTTTGGCGGTTTGGTGGGTGGCGCCTGGGTTGGCGGTGGCTTTGGACAGTCGCTCACACAGGTGGAGGAGCCTGCCTCTGAGAGCATCTGTCCTTCTGGACAGAAGCAGCCTTCACCCACCCAGGAGTCCTTCTCTTCAGCACTAAACGAGGAAAGAATAATGACAATTTATTTACACCTGTAAGGCGCGTTCCATCCTTAGAGCCCAACGCTCAAACAATGGAGATCCATAGCGAAATTATGCACCGCACGTTTTAAGTCTGATACAACCTTTAACGTAATATATGATAATAATAATAATAATCTCGATGCTTCGCTTATATGTTTGTTTCAGGCCGTCTGACGTAAGTTTGATACTTCAAAATGCTTTTGCCGTGTGACTCTAGTTGGACAGGGGTGGTCTAATTGGGCACGTAATTACACGGACTGCGTCTCGTTTAGAGGAGCCGTGCAAAGCTCATTCAAGCACTGCAGCTGGCCATGTCATGGCACTGTGGTCATCGTGGGTCTGACGATAGTCCGTATGATGGACTTGAAATGAACGATGCTCTGCCGGTCACTGTGCGGTTGGCGTATTGGAAAAGGGAACGTGACCAGTTTAGATTTTTCCGCATTGTCCTTTCACTGGTGGGGGACCTGCCACCACTTGCTTCTTAATAACCGGTCACTACTGGCAAATTCGGCAATTGATTGGTTGTCCAAAAGCTCACGGTAGCATTCACTTCACTGCCAGTCTGCAACCTGTCCCGTTAACAATTCTCTGGTTTTTGTTCTTGCAGGAAGGAGGGAAGGAAGGAGGGAGGTCTTGTTGGGGTTTAGTATTGGCTCGGGCGTAGAGGGAGAGTGGGGACATGTGGGGTGGATGCGATTGTATCACCTGCTGACACCGCACACTTTAGAAATCTTGGCCACGCACGGCTTGTAGACCATGTTACCAGGGCACGTGTACGCTGCAAGAGTCCAACAAACATCCATGCCGTCGTTAGCAGAAATGTCGTCAATGTCGCTGCTACCGGTCAGCGCTCCACATTCCGATGTTGGCGATCAGCGGAGCCGCCAAACAAACCGTCCATGATAATGGACGGTTTGTTATCCAACGCAACATTTACATCGCAATGTCCATTTAGATGCAAACTCTGCCCATACAGTGAGTGGCCTGTCTATCATGGTGGCCCCACCCACTGATTGTAGGCCCTGCCTACTGATCACAGGCTCCACCGACAACTACGGTAGGTTCCACCATGCATCGACCATGCCAACACATTATCGTTGAACCTTTTTTTGTGCCAGTATCAAAGTGCGAATAATAAGAATATGTTATGCAATATCTGGCAATAAAAGAGGCGTCAAGGTGTTCAAGCGCCCAACAAGAAACATCCTGCAAGGAATAAAGTTTACTGCATTAACCACACAGAGTACTTGTGGTGAACATGCAGGCGAGACATGCTCTGATAATATATGTATTGTATTTGAAACTGATTGGCCTGCACCCGAGACAGCCTTCTCTATGGCCTAGTCCCACCTGTGTCAGACCCAGAGAAGGTTCTCTGGGCCTGACACTCGAATTGGGGTTCTTTCGACTTCAGCGGTACACATTAACTCGTCTTACATTTTAACTGCAATTTTACTTTGAACCCCCGTACAAAATTAATTGTGATTTTTTTTTCTCTAGTGCCTCAATATGTACCGCATGGGAGGCACGCTACGGAAAGTACATGGTCATATAATGACAATAATTACGCCAATATTTGCTATATCAAGCTGGCCAACTTCATGTGCTACTTCCAGAAAGGTATGCCAACGACACTGCTCTAAAACAAAACAACTACGGCTCAGGAAATGGCCCTCATCCCCGCCCCCGGGGCACGACTCACGGCAGTGTCCGCGGGACAGCGACCTCCAGTCGACGCACTTCCCCACGCGGCCGCACTCGGCCGCGGCCGTCTGCGCGCTGGAGCAGTCGATCTCCGTGCGGTTCACGACGCAGTGGTCGAACTTGCAGCCCTCGTGGTACGCGCTCAGGTCCACGTCATCCTTGCACGACTTGAGGTTCCTAGCCGAGGAGGAGGTGGAGGAGGTGGAGGAGGTGGAGGAGGAGATTGAGATGTGTCAATGGCAATGCCCCTCGGCAAACGTGAGTGACCGTGCGAACTTACAACGTGGATTTGTGTTGCGTCTGCACCATGGCCACACCTTAAGATGCTGTGCAGTGACAGTGGGCATAGTTCTCTGGTGTGGTTTTGAGTTGTACCGTGTGTTGTTGTTCTAAGGTAAGCTATAGCTCTATTTATTTTACCAGGTAAGGCCCACCGATCTATACAGCTATTTTTCAGAAGCAGCCTGGCCACACACAAGGACAGCTCAACGAAGTGGTTTATCACGTGGAAAATGTATCTTGCAGCCATATACTCTAAACGCATGCTGCTTCTAAATGTGGTGGAAAAAAACCGCAGGACCAGGAAAGAAATCCACGCGACCATAGAGAGCACATGGCAGGCGTCAGGGTCGGAATCGAACCCGCGACCTCTTGTATACCAGGCGAGGTAGTTAACATCTCCTGACCACCGTGGGGATGATGAGAGAGAGACACGCAAACTCCAAATATATGGCAGCCGGCAGCGTCAGGATTGGGATTGAACCCACGTCCTCCTGCATACCAGACGAGGTAGTTAACATCTTCTTTCCACCGTGATGATGAGATAGAGAGAGACGCAGACTTCAAATTTACAGCAGCAGGCATCGTCAGGGTCGGGATCAAACCCACGACATCCTGCATACCAGGCAACAGTAGTTACCATCGCCTAGCCACCGTGGCACCCTCCAAGCAAACGCTGGGCTGGTTTAGAAAACGTCTGGGTTGCAACCAGGCTTGTTCAAGGAATGCCTGGATGAGCGGATGTCATTGGCGTGGCCGGCTGTGGGCTAGTCTCTGATTGGATGAACCCTAGACATCTGGGAAAAAGAGCTTCAAAGTGGATTCCTCCACTATAAATTCAGATTCTCATTCTGAACCTTCTGACCTCTGAACCAAAGTCCACCAGAAACGTGCCCAGTCGATGCCAGAGGCAGTCTTGCCCCATGTCTAGCCGTCACGGTCGTTGTTTACTCAGGGATTGGACCCCCGAGCCCCACGTGCACAATTCAGGACACGCCCCACGCACGGGCTGGTTTAAGAAAAAAAAATGGCGTTCAGGGAGCAGCTCTGCAGTGCGACGGTAGAGCGGGCGACTGGTAAGCCAAGGTGCGCCAAATTTCGATTTAAAGCTTTCGTGACTGCAATGATTCATCTTCTTTGGTTCTTTCGGTAAAGTCACGTAGAATGAGAATACCAGACAGTCTCGTCCCTTCACCTGATGAAGGCCGCTTGTGTTGTGGCCGAAACGTCGTGAGAATATTATTGTGTTATTTTATTTTATCAATTTATTATTTTATTCTCATTCTACGTGGTGGTGATTTTACCGAAAGAACCAAAGAAGAAGGCGCGCCAAGTTTCATGATTACCAACATATTCTTGGTTCTTTCGGTAAAGTCACCACGTAGAAGGGAAACAATAGAATAGTGAAAATATAAAACAATAAAATTCTCACGGCGATTCGACCGCAACACAAGAAGCAATCATGAGGCTATCCACGTATACAAACACAGAGACAATTTCAACCGAGAAGATGGATTCTGGCTTAGCAATCATCGGAAGGATTTGATAAACCATTTTGGGTCTTAATTGATTGTTCACGCTTACGGTGGCTTTCAGACCGCATCCATTATTTTCGTCTCCCCCCCTCCTCTTTTCCGAACGTAGATGGACTCGTCCATCTGAATAAACTGCCAAATCGCTCTCCGTGGTGCTCATGTTAATTAAAAAAACGCCACTTTTTTCAAATTTTCTTGCTGTGGTTTTCACACCTGATGACGATTGCTTCTCGTGTTGCAGTCGAAACGTCGTGAGAATTTTATTGTTTTATATTTTTCATTATTTTATCGTTTCTCCTTCTAACGCGGTGACTTTACCGAAAGAACCAGGAATATGAATCCCTGCAGTCACGAAAGCTTCAAATCAAAAAAGAATACCAACATTATAATGATGTGGTTAAATGGCCGTGCCTTACGTCGGAATCAACCTTCGTGGATTGTTGACCCGCTCGATAATATGGGCGACGAATTTTGACGCATCGTTGCGGTTCGGTGTTGACAGTCGATCATTATTGACGACCTAATGCACCGCCCACGGCCGTGTGGGCTGGTGCGGTGTTGGTCGAGGTAACAGCGGCAGCTACGCGATGTTAATCTCGAGCGTTGTTGGCTGTTGCCGTGTTACTGTTCTAGTCACTATCATGCCATTTGTCGATTTTTGGCGCCATAGTGTGACGTCACAATGGCATTGGAGACCACTCCCCCCCCCCCCCCCCCCCTAGCGTGGCCGCAATTAATTGATTCTATTTTACGAGAGTAACCAGCTTATTCTTGGTTCTTTCGGTAGAGTCACCACGTAGAAGGGAAACAATAAAATAATACAAAATATAAAACAGTAAAATTCCCGCGACGTTTCGGCTGCGACACAAGCAATCGTCATCAGGTGTGGAAACCACAGCAAGAAAAATAATAAAAAATATAAAACAATACAATTCTCACGACGTTTCGGCTGCGACACCAGCAATCGTCATCAGGTGTGGAAACCACAACAAGAAAAATAATAAAATATATAAAACAGTAAAATTCCCACGACGTTTCGACTGCAACACCAGAATCGTCATCAGGTGTGGAAATCACAGCAAATCTGAGGCGAACTAAAGCATGGATTGCAATCGGAGCGTTGTTGAAACTCCATGAAGGGTACTCTTTGGTTCTATTCGGTAAAGTCACGTAGGTAAAAAATAAAACAACAAAAATCACGACGTTTCGGCCACAACACAAGCGGCCTTCATCAGGTGAAGTGACCAGACTGTCTCGAAGACTGCGCTGGAGTGAATAGAACCAAAGAGCATGGATCCTTGCAGTCACGAAAGCTTCAAATCTAGAATCCATGAAAGGTGCTGTCCGCCTTCTGCCGTTTGTTCTCTGGACTGACACTGGTTGTGAGTCAAGGCCAGGAGAGGAGGCTGTAGGTCTGGCAAGGCCATAGCCATGGGGTCCACATTGGGGGGGGGGCAACGATTACAGGATTTCTGGGGGTCCCCCCCCCCAGAAAAAAAATCTAAATTTGAAAACTCATTTCCTGCCATTTCCGGCCTAAATATATTTCAAAATTCTCAAACACGTAGGATCTACTTTTTTTTTTTACAGTAATGTCTAATAGTGTATATTGTCTTCTTTGGTTCTTTCGGTAATTTCACCACGTAGAATGAGAATAAAATAATAAAATAAGACAATTAAATTCTCACGACGTTTCGGCCACAACACAAGTAGCCTTCTTCAGGCGAAAGAACAGAACTGTCGGGATGGCAGTGCTTCAATGAAAGCTTTAAATCGAAGTGTATATTATATTTACAACGCACTGTTTTTTTTTTACCTTTTCTTGTCTCATTGCATGTAACGGTAGAGATTAGGGATGTATAAAGTACAACCATAACCACAATCACATAAACAGAAATCTATTTTATAGCAATATATTGGGGGGGGCATTTTGAGCATATTTATTATAATTGCGACCTTGAGCTCTAGCGTAGGCCAATTAGTTCCAAGGATAGTGCGTGAATTTTAATAATCATCATCAAAGCGTGTCCGTTTGCGTGTTTTACCATGTGTGGTGCATGCAGACTTGATGATTCCTTGCAATAATGGGGGTCTACTTGCTGATTTATCGTCTTACATAGATCTAAATCGGGCCTTCGTCCAAGGAGGGGAGGAGGAGGATATCTATCGTTGTTTTTACAACAAAGTGTCGGATGATATCTATCGTTGTTTTTACAACGAAGTGTCGGATGATATTTATCGTTGTTTTTACAACGAGGTGTCGGATGATATTTATCGTTGTTTTTACAACGAGGTGTCGGATGATATTTATCGTTGTTTTTACAACGAAGTGTCGGATGATATCTATCGTTGTTTTTACAACGAAGTGTCGGATGATATTTATCGTTGTTTTTACAACGAGGTGTCGGATGATATTTATCGTTGTTTTTACAACGAGGTGTCGGATGATATTTATCGTTGTTTTTACAACGAAGTGTCGGATGATATCTATCGTTGTTTTTACAACGAAGTGTCGGATGATATTTATCGTTGTTTTTACAACGAAGCGTCGGATGATATTTATCGTTGTTTTTACAACGAAGTGTCGGATGATATTTATCGTTGTTTTTACAACGCAGTGTCGGATGATATCTATCGTTGTTTTTACAATGAAGTGTCGGATGATATCTATCGCTGTTTTTACAACGAAGTGTCGGATGATATCTATCACTGTTTTTACAACGAAGTGTCGGATGATATCTATCGTTGTTTTTACAACGAAGTGTCGGATGATATTTATCGTTGTTTTTACAACGAAGTGTCGGATGATATTTATCGTTGTTTTTACAACGCAGTGTCGGATGATATTTATCGTTGTTTTTACATCGAAGTGTCGGATGATATTTATCGTTGTTTTTACAACGCAGTGTCGGATGACATCTATCGTTGTTTTTACATCGAAGTGTCGGATGATATTTCTCGTTGTTTTTACAACGAGGTGTCGGATGATATTTATCGTTGTTTTTACAACGAAGTGTCGGATGATATTTATCGTTGTTTTTACAACGAAGTGTCGGATGATATTTATCGTTGTTTTAACAACGAAGTGTCGGATGATATTTATCGTTGTTTTTACAACGAAGTGTCGGATGATATCTATCGTTGTTTTTACAACGAAGTGTCGGATGATATTTATCGTTGTTTTTACAACGAAGTGTCGGATGATATTTATCGTTGTTTTCACAACGAAGTGTCGGGTGATATTTATCGTTGTTTTTACAACGAAGTGTCGGATGATATCTATCGCTGTTTGTACAACGAAGCGTCGGATGATATTCATCGTTGTTTTTACAACGAAGTGTCGGATGATATTTATCGTTGTTTTTACAACACAGTGTCGGATGATATTTATCATTGTTTTTACAACGAGGTGTCGGATGATATTTATCGTTGTTTTTACAACGAAGCGTCGGATGATATCTACCGTTGTTTTTACAACGAAGTGTCGGATGATATCTATCATTGTTTTTACAAAGAAGTATCGGATGATATCTATCGTTATTTTTACAACGAAGTGTCGGATGATATCTATCGTTGTTTTTACAACGAGGTGTCGGATTATATTTATCGTTGTTTTTACAACGAGGTGTCGGATGATATCTATCGTTGTTTTTACAACGAAGTGTCGGATGATATCTATCGTTGTTTTTACAACGAGGTGTCGGATGATATCTATCGTTGTTTTTACAACGAAGTATCGGATGATATCTATCGTTGTTTTTACAACGAAGTGTCGGATGATATCTATCATTGTTTTTACAACGAAGTGTCGGATGATATTTATCGTTGTTTTTACAACGAAGTGTCGGATGATATCTATCGTTGTTTTTACAACATAGTGTCGGATGATATTTATCGTTGTTTTTACAACGAGGTGTCGGATGATATCTATCGTTGTTTTTACAACGAAGTGTCGGATGATATTTATCGTTGTTTTTACAACGAAGTGTCGGATGATATCTATCGTTGTTTTTACAACACAGTGTCGGATGATATTTATTGTTGTTTTTACAACGAGGTGTCGGATGATATTTATCGTTGTTTTTACAACGAAGTGTCGGATGATATTTATTGTTGTTTTTACAACGAAGTGTCGGATGATATTTATCGTTGTTTTTACAACGCAGTGTCGGATGATATTTATCGTTGTTTTTACAACGAAGTGTCGGATGATATCTATCGTTGTTTTTACAACGAAGTGTCGGATGATATCTATCGTTGTTTTTACAACGAAGTGTCGGATGATATCTATCGTTGTTTTTACAACGAAGTGTCGGATGATATTTATCGTTGTTTTTACAACGAGGTGTCGGATGATATCTATCGTTGTTTTTACAAAGAAGTATCGGATAATATCTATCGTTGTTTTTACAACGAAGTGTCGGATGATATCTATCGTTGTTTTTACAACGAGGTGTCGGATGATATTTATCGTTGTTTTTACAACGAGGTGTCGGATGATATCTATCGTTGTTTTTACAACGAAGTGTCGGATGATATCTATCGTTGTTTTTACAACGAAGTGTCGGATGATATCTATCGTTGTTTTTACAACATAGTGTCGGATGATATTTATCGTTGTTTTTACAACGAGGTGTCGGATGATATCTATCGTTGTTTTTACAACGAAGTGTCGGATGATATTTATCGTTGTTTTTACAACGAAGTGTCGGATATCTATCGTTGTTTTTACAACACAGTGTCGGATGATATTTATCGTTGTTTTTACAACGAGGTGTCGGATGATATTTATCGTTGTTTTTACAAGGAAGTGTCGGATGATATTTATCGTTGTTTTTACAACGAAGTGTCGGATGATATTTATCGTTGTTTTTACAACGCATTGTCGGATGATATCTATCGTTGTTTTTACAACGAAGTGTCGGATGATATCTATCGTTGTTTTTACAACGAAGTGTCGGATGATATTTATCGTTGTTTTTACAACAAAGTGTCGGATGATATTTATCGTTGTTTTTACAACAAAGTGTCGCATGATATCTATCGTTGTTTTTACAACGAAGTGTCGGATTATATTTATCGCTGTTTTTACAACGAAGTGTCGGATCTAAGGTGGAGCTTAGTTGTGCATTGCTTTGCATGTTAATGGGATGATTTGAAGTGTTTGATCGCCTTTGACTCCGCGGAAATTGGCCTTGTAACGCAGTCGATGCCACATGATGTGAAACACTCTCTAAGCGAGGAGTTACTGAGTTACTCAATCACTTTTGCACCGTAAAATCGACCTGAAAGTCATCCCAAAGAAGCGATATGAGGGAGCGCCACCACACACTGTACCACTGTACAATGCAATGTATCACTGCACCATGCACTGTGTCACTGTACTGCGTACTGTACAACTCGGTGCACTGCACCACTGTACTGCACACTGTGTAACTGCACAACGTACTGTATCACTCAGTGTACTGTATCACCACCACATACTGAATGATTCAGTGTACTGTATCACTACACCACGTACTGTATCACTCAGTGTACTGTATCACCACCACGTACTGTATGATTCAGTGTACTGTATCACTACACCACGTACTGTATCACTCAGTGTACTTTATCACCACCACGTACTGTATGATTCAGTGTACTGTATCACTACACCACGTACTGTATGATTCAGTGTACTGTATCACCACCACGTACTGTATCATTCAGTGTACTGTATCACTATACCACGTACTGTATCACTCAGTGTACTGTATCACTACACCACGTACTGTATCATTCAGTGTATTGTGTCATTTTGCTCAGAAAGTAAGTTTGTCATCATCTGCTCAGGAACTGCATCATAATGGAAGCTTTTCACATTATAACGTCCCAACTTTATGTAAAAAGTGTGCCCTGATGGAAGAGAAAGCACGTGTGAACACTAGGCAGCGTCAAGCGAGGGCTCACGGTAGTCGTATAGTAAGGTCAGCTTAACAGGTAGAAGGCTTTCGCGACCAATATTATTCATAATAAAGGTGTTTTGGGCTAGATCGCGTTATGTATAAATGTGTCGTAACCCTCCACCACCCGACCACGGCCAATCAGCAAAATAAAGTGTCACGTTGACAAAAGACACAAAATAGTTCACTACTTTAGCCCACCGGTGTGTTGCTGAAGAGTGAATCCACAACATTTACAGTTTGAATACGACAAAAGACAAATAGCTCACTACTTTAGCCCACCGGTGTGTTGTTGAAGAGTGAATCCGCAACACGTACAGTTTGAACACGACGTTTCGCTGGTGATCACATCCAGCATCATCGGGCAATTCACCATTCTGGCGAATTGTGTCAACGTGACGCTTTGTTGCTGGTTGGCCGTGTCGGGTGGTGGAGGGCTACGACACATTTATACATAAACGCGACCTAACCCAAAAAACCTTTATTATGAAGTACAGTAAGGTGCCGAGTAAGGAAACGGGCAACAATACGGACCGGCCAAGAGCGCCGCACCCCTTCTTTGTCTTCTTCTTCCCCACGGCCGCTCACGTGGACCCTAGAGCATCGACTCCAACGTCACACTCGGCAGGGGGCTAAGCCCAGGTGACGACCGCGTCGGGACCAAGCGGAGTGCTCCATCGCCCGGCTCGATGGAGCACCGGCGGTAACCCGGGGCCGCTGACGCGCTCTGCCGCTCTTACTCGAGGATGAGCGTGTCGCAGATCTTGGCGTCCTTGCAGTCGGAGGGCGGCGGCGGCGGCGGCGGCGTGCAGTCGGTGCCGGGCGGTAGGTCGGGCCTCGCGCACTGCGACCGCCCGTTGTTGATCAGCCAGTCCTGAGCCGTCTTCAAGCAGCACTTGGCGATCCGCGCCACGCCGTCCCGCCCCGCGCAGTCGTCCCCGACGTTGTTGTTGCACATCCCTGGTGGTGGTGGGGGGGGGAGGAGGTCGACGCGTTCAGGTTGATCGTAGCGATAATTATACGAATGTTTACATTGGTAAGTTGGCGCATTTTCATCCGTAGATGCCGGCAATGTATGGTGAACAGCAAAGAACTGGTGGTGGTCGTGGTGGTCGTGGTGGTAGTGGTGGTAGTGGTAGTGGAGGGGGGGGGCAAAGGACAGTCTGAAAGAGGTGAGTTTTCAAGACGGGACTTAAATGTAGCTAACGATTCTGATTGTCGTATTAGCAAAGGCCACAAAGGGCCGTTCCAAAAGCTTGGGAGCTGCACTGGCAAAAACAAAAAAAAAATCCCGATCATCCCAGGCAGTGAGCCTTGATCTTGGAGTCTTTAAAAGGAGGCGATCCAAAAAATGTGAGGGCAACTCGTTGGAGAGTAAACTTGCATCGCTTCCTGGACATTTTTCGTGGCTAACCCAATGAGTGTCTTGCGGGTGCAGGGCAGCAGACAGGGTCGCATCCGGTGTAAATTCAACTCAACATCAGCTCCGTGAATCCAGCCTCTTTGTCCGGTCGGCCACACTACATTACGTCCAGCGTAAACTCGGCTAAAACTGCAGTCCTCCTCTCCGACGTGTTCACGGGTGGAACCCCATGTCCGGCACGATGTCCGGACATTTTGCGACACGCTCTGGGAGTTGTATTTACAGAGTTCCTCGATGTTTCTGTGATAAGAGAATGGAAACCTCATGCCAAACAACGCAAGGTGGGAGAGCAGTGAATGCCGTTCATATCTCAAAATGAGCAGGTAAGTGTTGTTAAGGGTTGTATTGTTTTCATGGGTGGGACCCGGTCAAACTTGCGCCTAATGATAAGCCACCTGTGTTCTTATTTTAAGGACGAGTTAAGTTCCAGAGATCTGTCCACAAGTTGATGTGCTCGTGAGTCCAACTTTACCCCTGTCGATCCAAACACTTTGTACGTAATGTACACTAAACATGGGGAATGGCTTCATAAGTTGTGTAATCTCCTGCTGATGTAGATGCCACCACTGCCGTCTATTGTGCAATGGTTGAACTTACGACTCTCAGTCCAAGCAGGCAACTGGACATACGGACAAGTTTGTTTGTATCTTTAAATGTTCGTAAGATTAATGTTCCTAAGTAGAGGAGTCCATGGAGTAGCATGGGCCAGGGAGAAGTGATGGGTTTTAAGGGAGGAACGGAAGCAGATTATAGGGAAGATTATTTCATCTTCTTTGGTTCTTTCGGTAAAGTCACGTAGAATGAGAATAAAATAATAAATTGATAAAATAAAATAACACAATTTTACAACACACTTTTATAACACAATTAAAACACAATTTTATCAATTTATTATTTTATTCTCATTCTACGTGACTTTACCGAAAGAACCAAAGAAGATGAATCATTGCAGTCACGAAAGCTTTAAATCGGAAGATTATTTGTTTCTGTGCTGTGGGATTTGGCTGCAGTGAAGTGGAGCCGAGAAGGGTGAGTGAACAAAACCCTGACCGGGCACAGGACAAGGGAGACAGAGAAGGGCAGACAGATTCCCATCTCTGTCCCTTCCAGTACCCGTTATTCTCTCTTCCTCGGCGTCCACATCCCTGCGTCGGGCTCCTCACCCGCACCCGCAAACGTGAACCCCCCGACGCCCGCGTGACCCCACGTGCCCCCACCTACCGCACTGTCCCTCCGTGTTGTCTCCGAACAGCTCCCTGGGGACGTCGATGAGGAAGCCCAGGCCGTTGAACTGGATCTTGACTCGGATGTCGGCGATCACCACGAAGTCGTCCGTCTTCACCGACGTCACCTGGAAGCCCTTGTCGGTGAACGGAGCCTTCTTAGTCTGCCCGTTCAGCTGGATCTGAGGGTGGAGATTCGCGCGCAGACGCCCGCGACGTTATCCGAGCAACAGCAGGGCGAGTAGAGGCACTCCTCGCATTCTGTAACCCCCCGTGTACGGGAGGTTAAGCGAGCTCTGTCGCGTGCCGATTGGTCCCCGAGAGAGAGAGTCTGTAACGGCATCAGGCAGACTCGATGCGCTTCAGGTCACACGGAGACGTAACGTAGCGTGTGGCGCTGACCTTGCGCAGGGCGAAGTCGACCTCGGAGGCCAGGCCGACACGCAGCTCGTTGCCCTTGTAGGCGATGATGAGCGTGCGGGGGCAGGACACGTGGTTGCGAGCGTCGCAGTCGAAGAAGTCGGCGCTGACGGAGAGGTCGTAGGTCTTCCGCTTCTCCTGCAGCAGCACGTAGCTGCACGGGTCCAGCACCGAGAACTTCGCTCCGTCGAACGTGCGCATGTGGGGGTCTCCGAAGCCCGTGCAGAGGCCTGCGTGGCGTTAAGGCGGGGAAGTGGGTACGGTTGTTAGAGCGAGAGGTTAGTTCATTGTCCTCCTCCCGCATCTACGATTAGCGTGGTTGCCTACGTACGGTGCGAAATAAGTTAAACAAACGCACGTACGCACCCGGGCACCCGTGAAATGCTGGTCATTTCTCAAGAAAAGCTTCATAGCTCATTTAATTCTTCCAGGTAAAATAAATACTCTGATTCTCAGGTAGAGATACGGGTGGACGACCTTCATTTACAACCATCAAAGAAACCAAACTCTTTGGTTCTTTCGGTAAAGTCACGAAGGCATGAAATAAATCACGACGTTTCGGGCGCAACACATCACGGAAGCGTGTCGTCACGAAACGTCGTGATTTATTTTATTTTATTTTCTACCTACGTCATGACTTTACCGAAAGAACCAGAGGGCATGGATTCCTGCGGTCACGAAAGCTTCAAATCAAGATTGAAGAAACGAGGTGACCGGAATGTGTTCTCTGACCACGAATAACACCGGAAAGAGATTATTCTCTGGACTTCTCGCGGAAAATCCTCCGCGTGTCATAATCAAGGCGACACCACCGCCATCATCGGGAGAAAAGACACCACCTCCTTCAAGCACGGGAAAAGACACCACCTCCATCAAACACGAGAAAAGACACCACCATCAAAGACTAGAAAAGACACCACCACCATCAAACACGAGAAAAGACACCACCATCAAACATGAGAAAAGACACCACCATCATCAAACACTAGAAAAGACACCACCACCATCAAACACGAGAAAAGACACCACCACCATCAAACACTAGAAAAGACACCACCATCAAACACTAGAAAAGACACCTCCATCAAACACTAGAAAAGACACCACCATCAAACACGAGAAAAGACACCACCATCAAACACGAGAAAAGACACCACCACCATCAAACACGAGAAAAGACACCACCATCAAACACGAGAAAAGACACCACCATCAAACACGAGAAACGACACCACCTCCATCATCAGCGGATGATGGTCAAAGCGATTTGAAGCTATCCCACCTCACCAACACTTTCTACCCTCTACGAGATCCATTCCACAGCTGCTGTTGCACAGTAGACAAGCGAATCCCAAGGTCTGTCCTCCACAGTATCACCTAAACATAATTGTGGATCGTCATGAATCGGACCTTCATGAACCAGAGGCTACTCACAGTCGCACTCCCAGTGGGTGCAGCAGCCGTCCGCGTCGGGCACGCTCACGGCTTTGCGTCCAGAGACGCACGAGGGAGGGGGCAGCACCACGCAGGGCCTCTTCACGGAGTTCACGACTGAGCCGAAGCCCACGCACGTGGCCACCATGCAGTTGGGAGCGTTCCACGACTCTCCACGCTGAGGATGAGGCGGCGGGAGGGGGGTGGTGAAAGGGGATGGGCACAAACGCAGCCACAGTGTCAGCGCCAACCGCTAGGGCAATGCCAGAAAGGCCTCCCTAAGCCACCACCGGCTCTTAGCACCCTCCAATCAAATAATCCATCTAGCATGGGTGCACGAGCTGATTTCGTAGGGACAAGTCGATGGTGAATAGCTTCTTGGGTGTGTTAGTCTAAAATCAAATACCTTTTGGTCAGTTAAATACACGGGCTCCTCTACTTACGAACGAGGTAGGTTGCAGAGGAATTGTTCGTAAGTAGATTTCTTTGTAAGTCCAATTTTACCCCTCCCGATTCCAACCGTGTTGTACATCATGTCCACTAAAATGAGGAATTGCTTTAAAAGTTGTATAATCTTCTGTAGATATAGATGCCACTGGTTCGTCATGTTCTGCACATGTAGATGCCACTGGTTCTTCACGTTCTGTAGATGTAGATGCCACTGGTTCTTAATGTTCTGCAGATGTAGATGCCACTATGGTAATTTATTGCGTGGAAGTTGAACTTACGCCTCTTGGTCCAACTGGACATACGGGACGGGTTTGTTGGTATTTCTGGGAGTTCGCAAGTCGAACTTTCATAAGCAGAGGAGTCTCTGTATCATGAATTGCCCTGTAATTAGTGTACCCATGTCCATGGCTGTGGTCCAGTGCAATTTGCCTCCCACCAGTTTGTGGTATCCTACTTTATATATTTCTTAAGGAGAGAGATGCACGCATCTTGTGTCTTAAAACCGAGCCAATATCAGTCCCAATATAACAATTTAATTTGCGTACCCACATTAATTTATTTTTTACATATAGCCTAGTATAAAACCACACCTTGAATATATTATTTCGTGGTTCCTTAAGTGACGAAACGTTACATCACTCATCGCGAATAACGCCCGTCTTATTTCCCCTCCTGTGATCCTCCGACGTGAACTGGCGTCGGACGCGGTGGCACAAGAACAACAAACGGGATGTGTGGAGAGGGGGACAGGGGCTTGCCTTTCGTGGCGGACTCAGAGCATTGCAGTCGGTGCTCGGAGTTGTTGATGCCTTGGTAGTCATCTTTGGTGGAGGCTTGGTGGGAGTCACTTTTGTAGTCCGTGGTGGTGGTGGTGGTGGCGGTGGTGGTGGTGGTGGTGGCGGTGGCGGTGGTGGTGGTGTTGGTTTCGGTGGTTTTTTTGTCTCTTCTTTTGGTGGTGGTGTCTTTCCTCCTGATGGTGGTGGTGTCTTTCCTCCTGATGGTGGTGGTGTCTTTCCTCCTGATGGTGGTGGTGTCTTTCCTCCTGATGGTGGTGGTGGTGTCTTTCCTCCTGATGGTGGTGGTGTCTTTTCCCCTGATGATGGTGGTGGTGTCTTTTCTCCTGATGATGGCGGTGGTGTCTTTTCTCCTGATGATGGCGGTGGTGTCTTTTCCCCTGATGATGGAGGTGGTGTCTTTTCTTCTGATGATGGCGGTGGTGTCTTTTCACCTGATGATGGTGGTGGTGTCTTTTCACCTGATGATGGTGGTGGTGTCTTTTCACCTGATGATGGCGGTGGTGTCTTTTCACCTGATGATGGAGGTGGTGTCTTTTCCCCTGATGATGGTGGTGGTGTCTTTTCTCCTGATGATGGCGGTGGTGTCTTTTCCCCTGATGATGGAGGTGGTGTCTTTTCTTCTGATGATGGCGGTGGTGTCTTTTCACCTGATGATGGTGGTGGTGTCTTTTCTCCTGATGATGGCGGTGGTGTCTTTTCACCTGATGATGGTGGTGGTGTCTTTTCACCTGAAGATGGACGTGGTGTCTTTTCTCCTGATGATGGCGGTGGTGTCTTTTCACCTGAAGATGGAGATGGTGTCTTTTCTTCTGAAGATGGAGGTGGTGTCTTTTCACCTGAAGATGGAGGTGGTGTCTTTTCTCCTGATGATGGAGGTGGTGTCTTTTCTCCTGATGATGGCGGTGGTGTCTTTTCACCTGATGATGGAGGTGGTGTCTTTTCCCCTGATGATGGTGGTGGTGTCTTTTCTCCTGATGATGGCGGTGGTGTCTTTTCCCCTGATGATGGAGGTGGTGTCTTTTCTTCTGATGATGGCGGTGGTGTCTTTTCACCTGATGATGGTGGTGGTGTCTTTTCTCCTGATGATGGCGGTGGTGTCTTTTCACCTGATGATGGTGGTGGTGTCTTTTCACCTGATGATGGTGGTGGTGTCTTTTCACCTGATGATGGTGGTGGTGTCTTTTCACCTGATGATGGCGGTGGTGTCTTTTCACCTGATGATGGAGGTGGTGTCTTTTCCCCTGATGATGGTGGTGGTGTCTTTTCTCCTGATGATGGCGGTGGTGTCTTTTCCCCTGATGATGGAGGTGGTGTCTTTTCTTCTGATGATGGCGGTGGTGTCTTTTCACCTGATGATGGTGGTGGTGTCTTTTCTCCTGATGATGGCGGTGGTGTCTTTTCACCTGATGATGGTGGTGGTGTCTTTTCACCTGAAGATGGAGGTGGTGTCTTTTCTCCTGATGATGGCGGTGGTGTCTTTTCACCTGAAGATGGAGGTGGTGTCTTTTCACCTGAAGATGGAGGTGGTGTCTTTTCTCCTGATGATGGAGGTGGTGTCTTTTCTCCTGATGATGGCGGTGGTGTCTTTTCACCTGATGATGGAGGTGGTGTCTTTTCACCTGATGATGGTGGTGGTGTCTTTTCCCCTGATGATGGAGGTGGTGTCTTTTCACCGGATGATGGTGGTGATGTCGGTTCTTCACCTGATGATGGCGGTGGTGTCTTTTCACCTGATGATGGAGGTGGTGTCTTTTCACCTGATGATGGCGGTGGTGTCTTTTCACCTGATGATGGAGGTGGTGTCTTTTCACCAGATGATGGCGGTGGTGTCTTTTCTCCTGATGATGGTGGTGGTGTCTTTTCACCTGATGATGGCGGTGGTGTCTTTTCACCTGATGATGGAGGTGGTGTCTTTTCACCTGATGATGGAGGTGGTGTCTTTTCACCTGATGATGGCGGTGGTGTCTTTTCACCAGATGATGGCGGTGGTGTCTTTTCTCCTGATGATGGTGGTGGTGTCTTTTCACCTGATGATGGAGGTGGTGTCTTTTCTCCTGATGATGGCGGTGGTGTCTTTTCACCAGATGATGGCGGTGGTGTCTTTTCTCCTGATGATGGTGGTGGTGTCTTTTCACCTGATGATGGAGGTGGTGTCTTTTCTCCTGATGATGGCGGTGGTGTCTTTTCACCAGATGATGGCGGTGGTGTCTTTTCTCCTGATGATGGTGGTGGTGTCTTTTCACCTGATGATGGAGGTGGTGTGTTTTCTTCTGATGATGGCAGTGATGTCGGTTCTTCTCCTGATGATTCTTCTGATGATGGTAGTTGTGTCGGCTCTGGTGGTGGTTCAGTGAGTGACACACTGGTAGTGATGGGTGCTTCAGTCGTGATCTGTTCTAAGCAGCAAAAACGAACTTCAAAGTCGTAGCAGCTTGGTGGGAATTGGTCTTCGTTAAAGCAACTGAAGCCTGCCTTCACGTTACAAGTGGCTTTGAGCCCTAACATCTGCCATGGGTAATCCACGAAATCGGTCGCTCTGCAGTCAATACTTTTCACTGAATAACCAGGCTTGCAAATGACTTCTCCTGTGTCCACGATATTTTGGTAGCTTTCAAATTCTCCTCCTTCCGTGCCAGGCGTTGGTTGATGTTTGTTGTACCACTGAGACCATGTTTCTGAACAATCTGGTCGTTCTGGTGGTGAGGGTTTCGTTGTTTCCTGCTTCGGGGGTTCAGTGGGTGACACTTGAGTTGTTTCTTCCTTTGACGGTGGTGGTGTTGGTTCTTCTCCTGATGATGGTGGTGGTGTTGGTTCTTCTCCTGATGATGGTGGTGGTGTCTTTTCTCCTGATGATGGTGGTGTTGGTTCTTCTCCTGATGATGGTGGTGGTGTCTTTTCACCTGATGATGGCGGTGGTGTCTTTTCACCTGATGATGGAGGTGGTGTCGGTTCTTCTCCTGATGATGGTGGTGGTGTCTTTTCACCTGACGATGGTGGTGGTGTCTTTTCACCTGATGATGGTGGTGGTGTCTTTTCACCTGATGATGGAGGTGGTGTCTTTTCTCCTGATGATGGCGGTGGTGTCTTTTCACCTGATGATGGAGGTGGTGTCTTTTCACCTGATGATGATGGTGGTGTCTTTTCACCTGATGATGGTGGTGGTGTCTTTTCACCTGATGATGGTGGTGGTGTCGGTTCTTCTCCTGATGATGGAGGTGGTGTCTTTTCACCTGATGATGGTGGTGGTGTCTTTTCACCTGATGATGGTGGTGGTGTCTTTTCACCTGATGATGGTGATGGTGTCTTTTCACCTGATGATGGTGGTGGTGTCTTTTCTCCTGATGATGGTGGTGGTGTCTTTTCACCTGATGATGGCGGTGGTGTCTTTTCACCTGATGATGGCGGTGGTGTCTTTTCTCCTGATGATGGGGGTGGTGTTTTTTCACCTGATGACGGCGGTGGTGTCTTTTCTCCTGATGATGGCGGTGGTGTCTTTTCACCTGATGATGGCGGTGGTGTCTTTTCACCTGATGATGGTGGTGGTGTCGGTTCTTCTCCTGATGATGGAGGTGGTGTCTTTTCACCTGATGATGGTGGTGGTGTCTTTTCACCTGATGATGGTGGTGGTGTCTTTTCACCTGATGATGGTGGTGGTGTCTTTTCTCCTGATGATGGCGGTGGTGTCTTTTCTCCTGATGATGGCGGTGGTGTCTTTTCGCCTGATGATGGCGGTGGCGTCTTTTCACCTGAGGATGGTGGTGGTGTCTTTTCTCCTGATGATGGTGGTGGTGTCTTTTCACCTGACGATGGTGGTGGTGTCTTTTCACCTGATGATGGCGGTGGTGTCTTTTCACCTGATGATGGCGGTGGTGTCTTTTCACCTGATGATGGCGGTGGTGTCGGTTCTTCTGGTGGTGCTTCGGTCGTGCTTTGTTCTAAGCAGCAAAAACGAACTTCGAAGTCGTAGCAGACTGGAGGACGTTGGTCCTCGTTTAAGCATCTGAAGCCTGTATCCTTGTTACAAGTGGCCTTGAGCCCTAGCAACTTCCATGCATATTCAGGGAACTGGACACCTCTGCAGTCAATATTTGCCACCGAATAGCCAGGATTGCAAATAACATTTCCCGACTTTACAATGTTTTCGTAACTTTCAAATTCTCCTCCTTCACTGCCATACGTTGGCTGATGCACGTTGTACCACTGAGACCAGGACCCCAAGCAAATTGGTGGTGGGGATTTGGTCGTTTCTGGCTTTGGTGGTTTGGTGGGTGGCACTTCAGTTGGCTCCTGCTTTGGCGGTTTGGTGGGTGGCACTTTAGATGGCTCCGGCTTTGGCGGTTTGGTGGGTGGCACTTTAGATGGCTCCGGCTTTGGCGGTTTGGTGGGTGGCACTTTAGATGGCTCCGGCTTTGGCGGTTTGGTGGGTGGCACTTTAGATGGCTCCGGCTTTGGCGGTTTGGTGGTTGGCGCCTGGGTTGGCGGTGGCTTTGGACAGTCGCTCACACAGGTGGAGGAGCCTGCCTCTGAGAGCATCTGTCCTTCTGGACAGAAGCAGCCTTCGCCCACCCAGAAGTTCTTCTCTTCACCACTAAATGAACACAGACAACGGAGATCCATTGTGAACTGCCGTAGCAACGGTGCTTGAACGTCCATCAATTTCTGATGGATGCAAAAAGCTCTACACTTTAAGTCCGATACAACCTCGAAGCAATACGCTATAATATTGCAGACGCATACCTATTATGTGTTTTTTCCGCCTGTGTGACACAAGTTTGACATTTCATAATTCACTTACCGTGTGACTAAAGTTGGACAAGCATGGTCTAATTGGGCACTCTCTAGTCCACCCAGAAAACATGTGCAACTGCATTACGTAAAGCTGTTGTACACGAATGTTTTCACTGGGACACTTTCGCGAATTGAGATTTCACTCGAAGCACATATGTCTTGCATCTTCGGCAACCAAGAACATACAGCTAATGGTATGTTCATAACAATATTAACAATAATTCACTTTTGGGATGATGGCCTACTTACGCCGTTAAAGTCGTGGAGATTTTGACCATATTTTCAACATTCTGTGAACATACACCTCAAAAAGATGCCTCCAACCAGGCCCAATACATGACCTGCATATCGTGCAGAACCCATTTGAGCACTGTAACTGGCCATGCGGTAGTCTGGCTTCCTAGAGACGAGTTAGCAATGACCAATTCGGTATTTAATTGGCTGGCAAAAAATTATGTCGAAGTGGCGTTCATTTTGACGACAGGACTGCTGAACTTTTCCCCGTCTAACAATTCTCTGGTGTGGGTTCATGCAGGAAGGAGGGGTCGTCGTTGGATTGCCATTGGCTCGGGCTTAGAATGCAGGAGATCAGAGGGAGAGTGGCGACGAGGGAGGTGGGGTGGATGCGATTGTATCACCTGCTGACACCACACACTTTGGAAATCTTGGCCACGCACGGCTTGTAGACCATGTTACCAGGGCACGTGTACGCTGCAAGAGTCCAACAAACATCCATGCCATCGTTAGCAGAAATGCCGTCAATGTCGCTGCTACCGGTCAGCGCTCCACATTCAGATATTGGTCTTTGGGTTATTTCCTTTCCAGCTAGCTCATGTCATCATGAGTGGAGCACTTGTTCAGGAGATTCTTTAAGTTCTTAAATGGTTTATTCCAATTTGTTTTGCATGTGGTCTATACCGTATGATTTTTTTTTACATTGTTTATGGACCACAATCTCTTCCTTACTGAGCAGTTACCTCAACACACAACATTCGCTCCGAGAAGTAATATGGATACTAATTCAAGTGCATAATGAGGCATTCCATCTGAGGATCCCAATGCGCAATGTATGAAGATCAGGAAACAAAAAGATAAATCAGGGGCCACCGGCCAAACTAAAGAGGTAAGGCTCCGTTTAAAGAGTTTTCAAAGCCCACTTGAATATATCTACCGACTCTGATTGCCTGATTTCAAGTGGCAAGGCGTTCCATAGCTAGGGTGCCACGCTAACGTAAGCCCCATCGCCAAAAGAGCGCAAACTTAGACCTGGGATTAAAAGATAAGACAAGGTCGATCATTTGAAAAAAATAACAATTATTGAAGTGACGTGAAGCGGGCCAGCCTCATGTACTGCTTCCAGAAAGTTGGCCAGACATTTTGGCACTCGGAACAAGGTGTCAATGACACTGCCCTAAAAGGAAAAAACAAAACAAAAACCAAAACCAAAACATGACAGCCAACGTATTCTTAGTTCTTTCAGTAAAGTCACGTTGAAGGGAAACAACAAAATAATAAAATATATACAAAGAACTAAGAATATGAATTACTGCAGTCACGAAAGCTTTAAATCAAAATTTATGACAGCCAACGGTTCGGGAAACGGCCCTCGTCCCCCCACCCCCCGGGGGCACGACTCACGGCAGTGTCCGCGGGACAGCGACCTCCAGTCGACGCACTTCCCCACGCGGCCGCACTCGGCCGCGGCCGTCTGCGCGCTGGAGCAGTCGATCTCCGTGCGGTTCACGACGCAGTGGTCGAACTTGCAGCCCTCGTGGTACGCGCTCAGGTCCACGTCATCCTTGCACGACTTGAGGTTCCTAGCCGAGGAGGAGGAGGAGGTGGAGGAGGTGGAGGTGGAGGAGGAGATTGAGATGGGCGAATGGCAATGCCCCTCGGCAAACGTGAGTGACCGTGCGAACTTACAACGTGGATTTGTGTTGCGTCTGCATGGAAGAAGACCTGATGATGATGATGATGATGCAGGCAGTGATGAGAAGGAAACTGGCACTCTTTGGATGGATTACAACAGGAACATTGAAAGTGCGTTCTTGCTGTTCGAGAAAAACTGGAAGGAACCGTAAAGAGAGGAAGACTTAACAGAGAATGGTGTGACGATGACGACGATAAGAAGAGATTGGTGCCGGAAAGATGTGGCCACTGCTCGGGCCATATTGGCACGAGACACCAATGGGCTATCTCCCCACGGATCGTGATGACGACGACGATGATGAAGGCGTCTACACATGGCCACATCTCTAGACGCTGCGCAGTTCTCCAATGCCTTGTTTGGGTTCTACCGCGCGCCGTTGTTCCGGCTGGTGAGCTGGGGCAGTGGGGAGCACCGCGACATCTCTCACCGCTGATCTTAAAGACGCGGCTGGCAACTAAACCCGCATCACCGGGTTCACAGAACGGTGCACTGTCCACTGCGTCGCTGCTCACGATCGCCCAATTGTCGAGGCCGTGGACAAAGTCCCATTTTGCGGGCACAGGGGGTTGCTCATAAAGAGGACCCTTTGGCGCATCAAACCTACGACGTTTAACACCGGCAGTGTTTAACGCCCCTAGGATGCAGCCCTCGGTGTTCCAGTGTGGACTCTTTCAGGGCCGCGTGCTCGTGTTAATACGGACCGTCTTCTTCTTCCCAACGGCCGCTGACGTGGACCCTGGAGCATCGACCCCAACGTCACACTCGGCAAGGGGGCTAAGCCCAGGTGACGACCGCGTCGGGACCAAGCGGAGTGCTCCATCGCCCGGCTCGATGGAGCACCGGCGGTAACCCGGGGCCGCTGACGCGCTCTGCCGCTCTTACTCGAGGATGAGCGTGTCGCAGATCTTGGCGTCCTTGCAGTCGGAGGGCGGCGGCGGCGGCGGCGGCGGCGGCGTGCAGTCGGTGCCGGGCGGTAGGTCGGGCCTCGCGCACTGCGACCGCCCGTTGCTGATCAGCCAGTCCTGAGCCGTCTTCAAGCAGCACTTGGCGATCCGCGCCACGCCGTCCCGCCCCGCGCAGTCGTCCCCGACGTTGTTGTTGCACATCCCTGGTGGTGGTGGTGGGAGGGGGGGAAGGAGGTCGACGCATTAGCGTGATGGAGGGCAGCAGGGTTGTTTGAACCCGGTGTAGGGGTCAACTCTACGTCGGTATTGGCTCGGTGAAGCCAGCCTTATTTGTCCAGCCCGCCATACCGTCTCAACTGGGATTGGGTCTACCTTGCTCCAGCTTCAACGTTGCTAAAGCTGAAGTCGTCCTCTCCGATGTGCTTTCGGGTTGTACCCCATTGTCGTCTGGCATGATATCTATCCACGTTCTGGGAGTGGTTTTTTTTTTCCCCCCCTGACGTGTCACTTCACTTCCGTTTCCCGACGAGGCTCCCGGCGCATTGAGATCTGTCGGAGGAGAACAGAAACCTCACGCCAAACAACTTTGCATTCTCATCTCTGTCCCTTACAGGACTCATCATTCTCTCAACGTCTCTGCACCGGGCTCCTGACCCGCACCCGCAAACGTGAACCCCCCGACGTCCGCGTGACCCCGCGTGACCCCACGTACCGCACTGTCCCTCCGTGTTGTCTCCGAACAGCTCCCTGGGGACGTCGATGAGGAAGCCCAGGCCATTGAACTGGATCTTGACTCGGATGTCGGCGATCACCACGAAGTCGTCCGTCTTCACCGACGTCACCTGGAAGCCCTTGTCGGTGAACGGAGCCTTCTTAGTCTGCCCGTTCAGCTGGATCTGAGGGTGGAGATTCGCGCGGAGATGCCCGTGACGTTATTCGAGATATAGCAGGGCGAGTAGAGGCTTCCTAACGCCCCCAGGAGCGATTTCCTCACACGTGTGTGCGAGCTCAGTTCTGTACTTGAGAGCTCATTAAAGTCTGTAATCAATCAAACATTATTCAATATCACGCCATTCACAATATATTAATCACAGGGCGCTGCACAACGTAAGGCTATGTCATTAAGATTTGGGATAAGTAAAATCGTAAACGGTATATGAAGTTCAACATATGTAAAAGAGATAATAAAATACATATTTAGCCTCATTTTAAAAACCCCAACAACGTTCCTTCTATCAGATGGAACCGAAGCTATGAACACACAAACCTGGACTATGAACCCACAAACCTATAGGCTATGAACCCCTAAACCTGGACTACAAACCCACAAAGCTGAATCGGCAACCCAATAAACCCGGACCACAAACGCAAACCCGGATTGAGAGCACGGAAAATCTGGTTCCACTCACAAACCGAACTCATGTCAAGCTGTCAGACGGATCACCCCCACAAGGCACTCAGTGAGCCTTTTATACTGTGAATAAAGTCCCAGCTTCTCTGCTATCAATCGGGAGGTCATTCTGCAACCTGGGAGCCAAACAACGGAATGAGTGCCCTCCAAAGACAAACACCGTCAACACCAAGGAACCACAAAGGAGGATCTGTGTCTCGGATCTCAGGCTTCTGGTGGGAACACATCTCTCCAAAAGTTCAGAGATCTAAGCAGGAGCCGTAGGAGGATTTTATTTTGATTTAAAGCTTTCGTGACTGCAGGGATTCATATTCTTGGTTCTTTCGGTAAAGTCACCACGTAGAAGGGAAACGATAAAATAATAAAAATATATAAAACAATAAAATTCTCACGACGTTTCGACTGCAACACAAGCAAACATCATCAGGTGTGAAAACCACAGCAAGAAAATTTGGTTTTCACACCTGATGATGATCGCTCGTGTTGCAGTCGAAACGTCGTGAGAATTTCATTGTTTTATATTTTTATTATTTTATTGTTTCCCTTCTACGCGGTGACTTTACCGAAAGAACCAAGAATAGGATTTGATTAGTTACCAAGAGTATTTTGAATGTGACCGACCAGCGGACCGGCAACCAATGGAGATCTCTCGGTGCCGGGGAGATGATGTGTTCCCACAGATTCTTATTGGTTAGGACTCTGGCAGCCGCATTTTGTGGTAACTGGAGATGGCTAATTAATGTGTGTGGGTTGCAGCTGTACACCGAGTTGCAGCAACGAAGCCTAGAAGTTTCAGCGCAAGACGCGGAGTTTCTGCAGTCCTTTTTACATCGGAGATATGCTCACCCAGGTCCGAGATGATGGTCTAAAGCAAACTCGCAAACTCTTGACAGACAGCGATGGAATCATCTTTGCAAGCTAATGAGTCAACCTCAGGTGAGTCTGGGTTTGACAATTGCGTCTCTGTGCCAACAAGGAGCAGCCGGTGTCTTTTTGGCATTGAGCTGCAGAACATTACAGCTCATCCAATGTTTGATGTCAGAGAAGCAAAGCTGTTAAAGAGCCTACATTATCACCGACCCCCTTGTCAGCTCAGATGTACATGCCGAGCATCGTAAGAACGACAAGACATCGCGTGCTCATGTATCAAAGAGCAAAGTGTGCACTATGTCGATGCTGGAAAGCAACAGGCCTGACGCAGAACCCCGGGGGTGAATCCACACAAACATTTTTTTGTTCAGGCGAGCCTTGACCACGAAGTCGTGAACCTTACCAGACAGACTCTTTGGTTCTTTCGGTAAAGTCACCACGTAGTAGGTATAAAATAAAATAAATCACGACGTTTCGGGGCGCAACACAACAAGCGTCCGTCATCAGGTGCGAAAGCACGGCCTGCTGATGAGGCAGACTGTTTTAACAAGGCTTGAAATGGGTGTAGCCCAAGGGTCATAAAGAAGTGGGTGGGCTAGCGATGTTAATGTGAGAGCTTAACGTCATGTTAATGTGAGACATTAGCGTGACGTTAATGTGAGACATTAGCGTGATGTTAATGTGAGAAATTAGCGTGACGTTAATGTGAGACATTAGCGTGATGTTAACGTGAGAAATTAGCGTGATGTTAACGTGAGAAATTAGTGTGATGTTAACGTGAGAAATTAGCGTGACGTTAATGTGAGACATTAGCGTGATGTTAATGTGAGACAATAGCATGACGTTAATGTGAGACATTAGCGTGATGTTAACGTGAGAAATTAGCGTGATATTAATGTGAGAAATTAGCGTGATGTTAACGTGAGAAATTAGCGTGATGTTAATGTGAGACATTAGCGTGATGTTAATGTGAGACATTAGCGTGATGTTAACGTGAGAAATTAGCATGATGTTAATGTGAGACATTAGCGTGATGTTAATGTGAGAGCTTAACGTCATGTTAATGTGAGACATTAGTGTGATGTTAATGTGAGACATTAGCGTGATGTTAATGTGAGACATTAGCGTGACGTTAATGTGAGACATTAGCGTGATGTTAACGTGAGAAATTAGTGTGACGTTAATGTGAGACATTAGCGTGATGTTAATGTGAGACATTAGCGTGATGTTAACGTGAGAAATTAGCATGATGTTAACGTGAGAAATTAGCGTGACGTTAATGTGAGACATTAGCGTGATGTTAACGTGAGAAATTAGCGTGATGTTAACGTGAGACAATAGCATGACGTTAATGTGAGACATTAGCGTGATGTTAACGTGAGAAATTAGCGTGATATTAATGTGAGAAATGAGCGTGATGTTAACGTGAGAAATTAGCATGACGTTAATGTGAGACATTAGCGTGACGTTAATGTGAGACATTAGCGTGACGTTAATGTGAGAAATTAGCGTGACATTAATGTGAGACATTAGCGTGATGTTAACGTGAGAAATTAGCGTGACGTTAATGTGAGACATTAGCGTGATGTTAACGTGAGAAATTAGCGTGATGTTAATGTGAGACATTAGCGTGATGTTAATGTGAGACATTAGCATGATGTTAACGTGAGAAATTAGCGTGACGTTAATGTGAGACATTAGCGTGACGTCAATGTGAGAAATTAGCGTGATGTTAACGTGAGACATTAGCGTGATGTTAATGTGAGACATTAGTGTGATGTTAATGTGAGATATTAGCGTGACGTTAATGTGAGAAATTAGCGTGATGTTAATGTGAGACATTAGCGTGATGTTAATGTGAGACATTAGCGTGATGTTAATGTGAAACATTAGCGTGATGTTAATGTGAGACATTAGTGTGATGTTAACGTGAGAAATTAGCGTGATGTTAACGTGAGACATTAGCGTGATGTTAATGTGAAACATTAGCGTGATGTTAATGTGAGACATTAGCGTGACGTTAACGTGAGAAATTAGCGTGATGTTAATGTGAGAAATTAGCGTGATGTTAACGTGAGAAATTAGCGTGATGTTAATGTGAGACATTAGCGTGATGTTAATGTGAAACATTAGCGTGATATTAATGTGAGAAATTAGCGTGATGTTAATGTGAGAAATTAGCGTGACATTAATGTGAGACATTAGCGTGATGTTAATGTGAGAAATTAGCGTGACATTAATGTGAGACATTAGCGTGATGTTAACGTGAGAAATTAGTGTGACGTTAATGTGAGACATTAGCGTGATGTTAATGTGAGAAATTAGCGTGATGTTAACGTGAGACATTAGCGTGATGTTAATGTGAAACATTAGCGTGATGTTAATGTGAGACATTAGCGTGACGTTAACGTGAGAAATTAGCGTGATGTTAACGTGAGAAATTAGCGTGACGTTAATGTGAGACATTAGCGTGATGTTAATGTGAGACAATAGCATGACGTTAATGTGAGACATTAGCGTGATGTTAACGTGAGAAATTAGCGTGATGTTAATGTGAGAAATTAGCGTGATGTTAACATGAGAAATTAGCGTGACATTAATGTGAGACATTAGCGTGATGTTAACGTGAGAAATTAGTGTGCCGTTAATGTGAGACATTAGCGTGATGTTAATGTGAGAAATTAGCGTGATGTTAACGTGAGAAATTAGCGTGATGTTAATGTGAGACATTAGCGTGATGTTAATGTGAAACATTAGCGTGATATTAATGTGAGAAATTAGCGTGATGTTAATTTGAGAAATTAGTGTGACATTAATGTGAGACATTAGCGTGATGTTAACGTGAGAAATTAGCGTGACATTAATGTGAGACATTAGCGTGATGTTAACGTGAGAAATTAGTGTGACGTTAATGTGAGACATTAGCGTGATGTTAATGTGAGAAATTAGCGTGATGTTAACGTGAGACATTAGCGTGATGTTAATGTGAAATATTAGCGTGATGTTAATGTGAGACATTAGCGTGACATTAACGTGAGAAATTAGCGTGATGTTAACGTGAGAAATTAGCGTGACGTTAATGTGAGACATTAGCGTGATGTTAATGTGAGACAATAGCATGACGTTAATGTGAGACATTAGTGTGATGTTAACGTGAGAAATTAGTGTGATGTTAATGTGAGAAATTAGCGTGATGTTAACATGAGAAATTAGCGTGACATTAATGTGAGACATTAGCGTGATGTTAACGTGAGAAATTAGTGTGCCGTTAATGTGAGACATTAGCGTGATGTTAATGTGAGAAATTAGCGTGATGTTAATGTGAGAAATTAGCGTGACATTAATGTGAGACATTAGCGTGATGTTAACGTGAGAAATTATTGCAACGTTAATGTGAGACATTAGCGTGATGTTAACGTGAGAAATTAGCGTGATGTTAATGTGAGACATTAGCGTGACGTTAATGTGAGACATTAGCGTGATGTTAATGTGAGAAATTAGCGTGATGTTAACGTGAGAAATTAGCGTGATGTTAATGTGAGACATTAGCGTAACGTTAATGTGAGACATTAGCGTGATGTTAATGTGAGACATTAGCGTGACGTTAATGTGAGACATTAGCGTGACGTTAATGTGAGAAATTAGCGTGATGTTAACGTGAGACATTAGCGTGATGTTAATGTGAGACATTAGTGTGATGTTAATGTGAGACATTAGCGTGACGTTAATGTGAGACATTAGCGTGACGTTAATGTGAGACATTAGCGTGAGGTTAATGTGAGAAATTAGCGTGATGTTAACGTGAGACATTAGCGTGATGTTAATGTGAGACATTAGTGTGATGTTAATGTGAGAAATTAGCGTGATGTTAACGTGAGACATTAGCGTGATGTTAACGTGAGAAATTAGCGTGATGTTAATGTGAGACATTAGCGTGACGTTAATGTGAGACATTAGCGTGATGTTAACGTGAGAAATTAGCATGATGTTAATGTGAGAAATTAGCGTGACGTTAATGTGAGACATTAGCGTGATGTTAACGTGAGAAATTAGCGTGATGTTAATGTGAGAAATTAGCGTGATGTTAACGTGAGAAATTAGCGTGATGTTAATGTGAGACATTAGTGTGATGTTAACGTGAGAAATTAGCATGTAACTGTAAGATAGGAGGAGAGCGGCCTGGACGAGGGCACGGAAGTGGCGATGTTAATGTGAGAGATTAGAGGGCACGCAAGTGGCTATGTTAATGTGAGGGATTAGCATGTTGTTAATGTGAGAAATTAGAGGGCACGCAAGTGGCTATGTTAATGTGAGGGATTAGCATGTTGTTAACGTGAGAGGGCATGGAAGTGGCTATGTTGATGTGAGAGATTAGCATGATGTTAATGTGAGAGATGAGGGCACGGAAGTGGCTATGTTAATGTGAGAGATTAGCATGATGTTAATGTGAGAGATTAGCATGATATTAATGTGAGAGATCAGCAAGATGTTAATGTGAGAGATTAGAGGGCACGCAAGTGGCGATGTGCTTCAGGTCACACGTAGACGTAGCGCGTGGCGCTGACCTTGCGCAGGGCGAAGTCGACCTCGGAGGCGAGTCCGACACGCAGCTCGTTGCCCTTGTAGGCGATGATGAGCGTGCGGGGGCACGACACGTGGTTGCGAGCGTCGCAGTCGAAGAAGTCGGCGCTGACGGAGAGGTCGTAGGTCTTCCGCTTCTCCTGCAGCAGCACGTAGCTGCACGGGTCCAGCACCGAGAACTTCGCTCCGTCGAACGTGCGCATGTGGGGGTCTCCGAAGCCCGTGCAGAGGCCTGCGTGGCGTAGAGTGGACAAAAGCGAATGCTGACCAGTTCCTTAAAAATGTTTTATATTAAATCAACGTAATTTGTCTTTTATATAAAATCTCTCCGTCTTCCTACCATTCTGCCCACTGTTCCAGCACAACTGCAGATATCTGACGTCTCTGTTTTCTGAGCTCTCACAATCAGACGTTGCTTTGTTGATTGCTAGTTCCAAACCAACCTTATCGTTCTCTTGATCCCTATTGCTTCTAAATGTATTCATGCTAACGTTCCATCTCCTGTAGTCTTCATGACCAATCTTCTGCACTCACTCCAATCTGGTGCTGTCCCTTCTCTTTTTAAATGTGCCACGGTCATTCCACTACTCAAAGAAGGTTGGCCTCAATTCAGAACTCTCCGAGTAATCATTGTCCAATTTGCAACCTGCCGTATCTCCCCCCGAGATCCTTGAGCTTTCAAAAGCCTTACAGCTTAAACATCTGCTCGAATTTGTCTTGCTGACACCTTTTCAGTCCGGTTTTAGGTCTGGCCACAGCACAGAAACGGCTCTGGTTAGGATAGTCAATGACTTGCTGGTTGCTGCTGATGTCGACCAGGCCTAGAATTGCTGCCTTTGACACCACTGATCACTCCATTTTGCTCGAGCGTTTGGGAGGCTGCATGGGAAGTTTCCGGCACCGTTGACTTCCTACCTATCTGAGCGCAAACAGTTTATCACCAATCTTGATTTGTAGCTTCCGTGACTGCAGGAATCCAAACTCTTTGATTTTTTTCGGTAAAGTCATCACGTGGGTATAAAATAAAATAAATCACGACGTTTTGGGGCGCAACACAACAAGCGTCCGTCATCAGGTGGGAAAGCGTGGCCTGCTGATGAGGCAGACTGTTTTAACAAGGTTTGAAATGGGTGTAACCCAAGGGTCATTAAGAAGTGGCCGGGGCTAGCGATGTTAATGTGAGACATTAGCATGTAGCTGTAAGATAGGAGCGCGGCCTCTTTGACGAGGGCACAGAAGTGGCGATGTTAATGTGAGGGACTAGCGTGATGTTAATGTGATAAATTCAGGCCCGTGTTCTGTTCCTTATGTCGTCCCTCAGGGTTCAGTCCTTGGGCCGCGTTTGTTCTGCACATGTTTGGCGCCCTCCTGGCCATATCGTATGCCAATTTGGATTTTGTTGTCATTGTTATGCTGAAGACACCCAAATTTACATTAGCGCTGAATCCTAACTCAATGCAGCAGCAGCAGCATCTTGTGTGTCATCTTCTCTTGTGACAATTTAAGGCTTAGATGTGGTGTAACTTTCTTCAGTTAAAAGCTGCTAGGACAGAGGTTGGCCTCGGCAAGGTAAGCTAAAAGCAACGAGCCTACCTTCACCCTACCTTTTACCCTCACCCCATACAAATTACCCGATTACAGGGTAATTACTGGGGTACTACTACACATGAAGAAGGTTTGTAACAGGGTAATTACTGGGGTACTACTACACATGAAGAAGGTTTGTAACAGGGTAATTACTGGGGTACTACTACACATGAAGAAGGTTTGTAACAGGGTAATTACTGGGGTACTACTACACATGAAGAAGGTTTGTAACAGGGTAATTACTGGGGTACTACTACACATGAAGAAGGTTTGTAACAGGGTAATTACTGGGGTACTACTACACATGAAGAAGGTTTGTAACCGGGTAATTACTGGGGTACTACTACACATGAACAAGGTTTGTAACAGGGTAATTACTGGGGTACTACTACACATGAAGAAGGTTTGTAACAGGGTAATTACTGGGGTACTACTACACATGAAGAAGGTTTGTAACAGGGTAATTACTGGGGTACTACTACACATGAAGAAGGTTTGTAACAGGGTAATTACTGGGGTACTACTACACATGAAGAAGGTTTGTAACAGGGTAATTACTGGTGTACTACTACACATGAAGAAGGTTTGTAACCGGGTAATTACTGGGGTACTACTACACATGAACAAGGTTTGTAACAGGGTAATTACTGGGGTACTACTACACATGAAGAAGGTTTGTAACAGGGTAATTACTGGGGTACTGCTACACATGAAAAAGGTTTGTAACAGGGTAATTACTGGGGTACTACTACACATGAACAAGGTTTGTAACAGGGTAATTACTGGGGTACTACTACACATGAACAAGGTTTGTAACAGGGTAATTACTGGGGTACTACTACACATGAAGAAGGTTTGTAACAGGGTAATTACTGGGGTACTACTACACATGAACAAGGTTTGTAACAGGGTAATTACTGGGGTGCTACTACACATGAAGAAGGTTTGTAACAGGGTAATTACTGGGGCACTACTACACATGAAGAAGGTTTGTAACAGGGTAATTACTGGGGTACTACTACACATGAAGAAGGTTTGTAACAGGGTAATTACCGGGGAACTACTACACATGAAGAAGGTTTGTAACAGGGTAAGTACTGGGGTACTACTACACATGAAGAAGGTTTGTAACAGGGTAATTACTGGGGTACTACTACACATGAAGAAGGTTTGTAACAGGGTAATTACTGGGGCACTACTACACATGAAGAAGGTTTGTAACAGGGTAATTACTGGGGTACTACTACACATGAAGAAGATTTGTAACAGGGTAATTACTGGGGAACTACTACACATGAAGAAGGTTTGTAACAGGGTAATTACTGGGGTACTACTACACATGAAGGTTTGTAACAGGGTAATTACTGGGGTACTAATACACATGAAGAAGGTTTGTAACAGGGTAATTACTGGGGTACTACTACACATGAAGGTTTGTAACAGGGTAATTACTGGGGTACTACTACACATGAAGAAGGTTTGTAACAGGGTAATTACTGGGGTACTACTACACATGAAGAAGATTTGTAACAGGGTAATTACTGGGGTACTACTACACATGAAGAAGGTTTGTAACAGGGTAATTACTGGGGTACTACTACACATGAACAAGGTTTGTAACAGGGTAATTACTGGGGTACTACTACACATGATGAAGGTTTGTAACAGGGTAATTACTGGGGTACTACTACACATGAAGAAGGTTTGTAACAAGGTAATTACTGGGGTACTACTACACATGAACAAGGTTTGTAACAGGGTAATTACTGGGGTACTACTACACATGAACAAGGTTTGCAACAGGGTAATTACTGGGGTACTACTACACATGAACAAGGTTTGTAACAGGGTAATTACTGGGGTACTACTACACATGAACAAGGTTTGTAACAGGGTAATTACTGGGGTACTACTACACATGAAGAAGGTTTGTAACAGGGTAATTACTGGGGTACTGCTACACATGAAAAAGGTTTGTAACAGGGTAATTACTGGGGTACTACTACACATGAACAAGGTTTGTAACAGGGTAATTACTGGGGTACTACTACACATGAACAAGGTTTGTAACAGGGTAATTACTGGGGTACTACTACACATGAAGAAGGTTTGTAACAGGGTAATTACTGGGGTACTACTACACATGAACAAGGTTTGTAACAGGGTAATTACTGGGGTGCTACTACACATGAAGAAGGTTTGTAACAGGGTAATTACTGGGGCACTACTACACATGAAGAAGGTTTGTAACAGGGTAATTACTGGGGTACTACTACACATGAAGAAGGTTTGTAACAGGGTAATTACCGGGGAACTACTACACATGAAGAAGGTTTGTAACAGGGTAAGAACTGGGGTACTACTACACATGAAGAAGGTTTGTAACAGGGTAATTACTGGGGTACTACTACACATGAAGAAGGTTTGTAACAGGGTAATTACTGGGGCACTACTACACATGAAGAAGGTTTGTAACAGGGTAATTACTGGGGTACTACTACACATGAAGAAGATTTGTAACAGGGTAATTACTGGGGAACTACTACACATGAAGAAGGTTTGTAACAGGGTAATTACTGGGGTACTACTACACATGAAGGTTTGTAACAGGGTAATTACTGGGGTACTAATACACATGAAGAAGGTTTGTAACAGGGTAATTACTGGGGTACTACTACACATGAAGGTTTGTAACAGGGTAATTACTGGGGTACTACTACACATGAAGAAGGTTTGTAACAGGGTAATTACTGGGGTACTACTACACATGAAGAAGATTTGTAACAGGGTAATTACTGGGGTACTACTACACATGAAGAAGGTTTGTAACAGGGTAATTACTGGGGTACTACTACACATGAACAAGGTTTGTAACAGGGTAATTACTGGGGTACTACTACACATGATGAAGGTTTGTAACAGGGTAATTACTGGGGTACTACTACACATGAAGAAGGTTTGTAACAAGGTAATTACTGGGGTACTACTACACATGAACAAGGTTTGTAACAGGGTAATTACTGGGGTACTACTACACATGAACAAGGTTTGCAACAGGGTAATTACTGGGGTACTACTACACATGAACAAGGTTTGTAACAGGGAAATTACTGGGGCACTACTACACATGAAGAAGGTTTGTAACAGGGTAATTACTGGGGTACTACTACACGTGAATAAGGTTTGTAACAGGGTAATTACTGGGGTACTACTACACATGAAGAAGGTTTGTAACAGGGTAATTACTGGGGTACTACTACACATGAAGAAGGTTTGTAACAGGGTAATTACTGGGGTACTACTACACATGAACAAGGTTTGTAACAGGGTAATTACTGGGGTACTACTACACATGAACAAGGTTTGTAACAGGGTAATTACTGGGGTACTACTACACATGAAGAAGGTTTGTAACAGGGTAATTACTGGGGTACTACTACACATGAACAAGGTTTGTAACAGGGTAATTACTGGGGTACTACTACACATGAAGAAGGTTTGTAACAGGGTAATTACTGGGGTACTACTACACATGAAGAAGGTTTGTAACAGGGTAATTACTGGGGTACTACTACACATGAAGAAGGTTTGTAACAGGGTAATTACTGGGGTACTACTACACATGAAGAAGGTTTGTAACAGGGTAATTACTGGGGTACTACTACACATGAAGAAGGTTTGTAACAGGGTAATTACTGGGGTACTACTACACATGAAGAAGGTTTGTAACAGGCTAATTACTGGGGTACTACTACACAAGAAGGTTTGTAACAGGGTAATTACTGGGGTACTACTACACATGAACAAGGTTTGTAACAGGGTAATTACTGGGGTACTACTACACATGAAGAAGGTTTGTAACAGGGTAATTACTGGGGTACTACTACACATGAAGAAAGTTTGTAACAGGGTCATTAATGGGGTACTACTACACATGAAGAAGGTTTGTAACAGGGTAATTACTGGGGTACTACTACACATGAAGAAGGTTTGTAACAGGTAAATGCCAGGTAGAGCGCTTCATTCATATAGAAGACTCTCGATGATTCCAATTTTAAATGGAGGCCTACAAACTGCGCAATGGAGCTTTTAGCGGTAAACAAGGCACCGTACTTACCGGGTAATAATTCTTCCACGCTACCTTTACCCGACCCTTTACCTTACCCCTTGGCATGTCGACAACTTTACCCTTTGACCCGGTAAAAAAGGGTAAATTACCTTATCTTGCCGAGGCCTAGACAGAGGTGCTGCTTGTAGGGTCACGCCATCGGTTGTGTAAAGCTGTACTGTGCCCTCGTTGAATCCACTAACACTGACAAATGTTACATACCAATGGGTGCGCGATGCAATGTAAGCAATATCGCTTAATTAAATATCGTTTTCGTTGAACCTTTCACAAAAATGCTTTCGGACATCTTCCGTAGTTTTTTTTGCTTATGGTTTGGTGAGACCATGCGCTCACTGCGAGCCATTCCTCAGCAGTATACGAACTCGTACGAGGCCGTCTAAAATAAATAAGCATGGTTTATTTAAAATACGAGTGAATAGGCGAAGGGAAACAATGTTAGGGATCGATTACTTTGGAATCGAAAGACGATTTCTGGACCGCGCTCATATTTCACGGGACTCCGTGAAAAAATCCTGGACGTACCATTTTTTTTTGTTTATCCTTCAAGGCTTCTCTTCGGTCAGCCATCAACAGGCAGTCAATGATAATCAAGATCGATATCTACGGGGCCGTTTTGCCGGTATCAGACAGCACGGATATTTCCTTACGGTGGCGACGGATAAAACGTCGCCACTCTTTATGATCTCCGTGAGTTCATGTGCAGCGCTGCACATGAACTCACGTAGCTCAGGGACTCCTCTACTCACGAACATTCGACTCACGAACTTTCAGAGATACGTCAAACCTGGTCCCGTATGTCCTGGTGCCTTGGCAATAGATAGCGGTGGTTTTTCGGTGCCATTACCCAGCATTCCCGGCATTTCTGCCCGGTCCACCGCCACTATCTGCTGTTGTGTTGGCGCTGTGCGGTTCACTACGACGTTTTCTGCACTTTTCACGAACATTATGAACCCCCATCATGTCTCAGAAGCGTAAGAGTGGTGATAGTAAGGTCACGTAGAATGGAAATAAAATAATAAAACATAATAAAATAAAATTCTCACGACGTTTCGGCCACAACACAAGTAGCCTTCCTCTGGTGAAGGAACAGAACTGTCAGGACGACAGCGCTTTAGTGAACCCTGCCAAGATTGGCAGCGTCTTTTAAGCTGGGTCGGAGGAGCATTGAAATAGCTGTGTTAGTGTGTTGGATTAGCAGCTATTTCACTGCTAAATCCTTCTGTTGATATGTGAATTCCTTCGTGAAGGCGCTCTGCTCCTCCGACACAGCTTAGAAGAAGCTGCCAAGCTTGGCTGTGTTCACTAAAGCGCTGTCTTTCCGACAGTTCTGTTTCTTCACCTGAGGAAGGCTGCTTGTGTTGTGGCCGAAACGTCGTGAGAATTTTAATTTTATTATGTTTAATTATTTTATTGTTTCCCTTCTACGTAACTTTACCGAAAGAACCAAGAAGATGAATCCCTGCAGTCTAGAAGGTTTTAAATCAAAATTTAGTGGTGATAGTAGTGAGGGTGGTAGTAAAAAATAACCAGCGGCATCTATATATGTCTACAGGAGATAATACGACTTTTAAAGCCATTCCCCCTTATTCTCTGGGGTCTTTTGGTAAAGTCACGTCGATAGGTTCAAGGAAAATAAAAAATAAAAACGACGACGTCACGATCGCAACACGAGCGGTCGTCCTCGAAGCGTCGTAGTTTTTTAGTTATTTTATTTGAACCCATCTACGTGGTGACTTTACCGAAAGAGCCCAAAGATTATGAATTCCTGCAGTCACGAAAGCTTCCAGTCGAGATTTAACCCATTCCCCCTTTGCTGAGTGAGCATTCCGCACAACACGTTTGTGACTGTCAGGAGTAAAGTTGGACTTGCGGACAAATCGACTTGCGAACAGACCCTGTGTCTGATTTGAAGCTTTCGTGACTGCAGGGATTCATATTCTTGGTTCTTTCGGTAAAGTCACCGCGTTAGAAGGGAAACAAGAAAATAATAAAAAATATAAAACAATAAAATTCTCACGTTTCTTGCTGTGGTTTTCACACCTGATGATGACTGCTTCTCGTGTTGCGGTCGAAACGTCGTGAGAATTTTATTCTTTTATATTTTTATCATTGTATTGCTTCCCTTCTAACGCGGTGACTTTACCGAAAGAACCAAGGATATAAGACCCTGTGTCTATAAACGTCCACGTGCATGTGGAGCCTCTCTCATTAGCGCCACTCACAGTCGCACTCCCAGTGGGAGCAGCAGCCATCGGCGTTGGGCACGCTCACGGCTTTGCGTCCAGAGACGCACGAGGGAGGGGGCAGCACCACGCAGGGCCTCTTCACGGAGCTCACGACTGAGCCGAAGCCCACGCACGTGGCCACCATGCAGTTGGGAGCATCCCACGACTCTCCACGCTGAGGATGAGGCAGGGGATGGAACACAGTCACTGCGTCAGCACCAATGCCACAAAGGTCCTCACCCGAGTCCTCACCATCCCTCACCGCACTGCACAGACCGACTGCGTCGCGACGCATCTGTGCTAAGTAGCCAGAATCCAGGCGGTCACAATTCCTCATTTCACAATGAGACCATCGGTCGGTTGTGGCCGGCCCACGTCCATTTGTGAGCGACTTGTTTAACCCTCTTCAGTCTTGCTGTTTCGTCGGGGTTTTTTGTATTTCGTGTTGATACAAATCGCTGACCCAATGCCCCAACTGGATATCCATGAAAAGGAATTTCATGGGCTCCTAAGATTCATCCTCCCAGTCAAAATAATGGCTCTGATTCTGAGAGAAAGATTCTCATTTCGCACCATGCCCAGGGTAAAAAGCCACAGTCATGATGCTCGTGATGATGACCGACATCTGCCCATAAAATCGCTCTATCGTGTTCACGGTAAATATTTACGTCACAAAAACGTGCCATCACTCATCGCGAATAACGCCCGTCTTATTTCCCCCCCTGTCATCCTCCGACGTGAACTGGCATCGCACGCGGTGGCACGAGAACAACAAACGGGATGTGTGGAGAGGGGGACAGGGGCTTGCCTTTCGTGGCGGACTCAGAGCATTGCAGTCGTTGCTCAGAGTTGTTGATGCCTTGGTAGTCATCTTTGGTGGAGGCTTGGTGGGAGTCACTTTTGTAGTCCGTGGTGGCGGTGGTGGTGGTGGTGGTGGTGGTGGCGGTGGTGGTGGCGGTGGTGGTGGTGGTGGTGGTAAATGTGGTGGTGTTGGTTTAGGTGGTTTTTTTGTCTCTTCTTTTGGTGGTGGTGTCTTTCCTCCTGATGGTGGTGGTGTCTTTCCTCCTGATGGTGGTGGTGTCTTTCCTCCTGATGGTGGTGGTGTCTTTCCGCCTGATGGTGGTGGTGTCTTTCCTCCTGATGGTGGTGGTGTCTTTCCTCCTGATGGTGGTGGTGTCTTTTCACCTGATGATGGCGGTGGTGTCTTTTCTCCTGATGATGGCGGTGGTGTCTTTTCCCCTGATGATGGAGGTGGTGTCTTTTCCCCTGAGGATGGAGGTGGTGTCTTTTCTCCTGATGATGGCGGTGGTGTCTTTTCCCCTGATGATGGCGGTGGTGTCTTTTCACCTGATGATGGAGGTGGTGTCGGTTCTTCTCCTGATGATGGCGGTGGTGTCTTTTCACCTGATGATGGAGGTGGTGTCTTTTCACCTGATGATGGTGGTGGTGTCTTTTCACCTGATGATGGCGGTGGTGTCTTTTCTCCTGATGATGGAGGTGGTGTCTTTTCCCCTGATGATGGCGGTGGTGTCTTTTCACCTGATGATGGGGGTGGTGTCGGTTCTTCTCCTGATGATGGCGGTGGTGTCTTTTCACCTGATGATGGAGGTGGTGTCTTTTCCCCTGATGATGGAGGTGGTGTCTTTTCTCCTGAAGATGGAGGTGATGTCGGTTCTTCTCCTGATGATGGCGGTGGTGTCTTTTCACCTGATGATGGTGGTGGTGTCGGTTCTTCTCCTGATGATGGCGGTGGTGTCTTTTCACCTGATGATGGAGGTGGTGTCTTTTCCCCTGATGATGGAGGTGGTGTCTTTTCTCCTGAAGATGGAGGTGATGTCGGTTCTTCTCCTGATGATGGCGGTGGTGTCTTTTCACCTGATGATGGAGGTGGTGTCGGTTCTTCTCCTGATGATGGTGGTGGTGTCTTTTCACCTGATGATGGCGGTGGTGTCTTTTCTCCTGATGATGGAGGTGGTGTCTTTTCACCTGATGATGGCGGTGGTGTCTTTTCTCCTGATGATGGAGGTGGTGTTGGTTCTTCTCCTGATGATGGCGGTGGTGTCTTTTCACCTGATGATGGAGGTGGTGTCGTTTCACCTGATGATGGTGGTGGAGTCTTTTCTCCTGATGATGGAGGTGGTGTCGTTTCACCTGATGATGGCGGCGGTGACTTTTCACCCGATGATGGCGGCGGTGTCGTTTCACCTGCTGATGGCGGCGGTGACTTTTCACCCGATGATGGCGGTGTGTTTTCCGCCGGCTTAACCTCCGTCACCTTCACGGGAGGCTCAATGGTTGAGAAAATGACCGGCCGCGTCATCGGCGTTGTTAGGATGATGGAGGTTGGCGCGGAAGTGGCTATGCAGTATTGGTTGTAGTCCACGTGACCACCGGGTGTGCACAAAGTGAGGTACGTGCAGACTCCAACGCTGTCCGTTTCGTTCGCGATCACTCCTCCCAGGTCGTACAGCTGTCCATCGTAACAGCAGCCGGCTGAATGAAAAACAACGAAAGCAGCCGAGTAAGCTCGGGGGCCAGCGGTGTGCATGCACTGTCACCGCTAGCAGGGTGCAAGATGCACACGAAGACTGGGACTATGAACACCCGCGAGGCAACGAGTTGGCCCAGGGAATCCTTCCCAGGGCGGCAAGGAGATCTCCCGTGACCGTGGAGTGGATACCGCACGGGCTTAGATGAAGATGGCGGGGAGGAAGGATGGAGAGACAAAACCCAAGAGTTCGAAGGCTACGGCTGGACAGGAACAACCAAGGAAACGAATTAATTTAAAGATATTTACGGGGGGAGGCTTTTTGCCCAGCAGTTTGTGTACGTATGTCGAACTTCCATGATACAGATTTTTTTTTCTTTTTTGGGTTGGATCGTTTAAATATAAACGTGTCGTTAAACCCGCCGCCGCCCGAGATGGCCAATCAGCAAGAAAGTGTCACGTTGACAAAAGACTAAAAGTGTTTTTCTGTTTGTTGTTGGCATTCCTCCGCAACCTCCGATTTATGCACGGTTGGCTACGTAAGCTGCGAAATGAAGTTCGTTTTAAAGTTTTCGTGACTGCAGGGATTCATATTCTTGGTTCTTTTGGTAAAGTCACCGCGTTAGAAGGGAAACAGTAAAATAATAACAATATAAAACAATGCAATTCTCTTCTTTGGTTCTTTCGGTAAAGTCACCAAGTAGAATGAGAATAAAATAATAAATTGATAAAATAAAATAACACAATAATATTCTCACGACGTTTCGGCCACAACACAAGCGGCCTTCATCAGGTGAAGGGACGAGACTGTCTCGAGGACAGCGCTGGAGTGAGAAAGCCACGCTCAGATCACGACCTTTAAGCTGTGTGAGAAGAAACAAAGCGCCTTGACAAAGGAATTAGCATATAATTTAGCATTGAAATATCTGAGTGATTAGCTTGTAACTGGTCACAGAAATAGCTATGTTAAAGTCAGAGCATATACATTAACCGAGGCACCTAGTACTCATCACCTAGTACTCATCAAATGAGTACTAGGTGCCTCGGTGAATGTATATGCTCTGACTTTAACATAGCCATTTCTGTGACCAGTCACAAGCTAATCACTCAGCTATTTCAATGCTAAATTCTATGCTGATTCCTTTGTCAAGGCGCTTTGTTTCTTCTCACACAGCTTAAAGGTCGTGATCTAAGCGTGGCTTTTTCACTCCAGCGCTGTCCTCCAGACAGTCACGTCCCTTCACCTGATGAAGGCCGCTTGTGTTGTGGCCAAAACGTCGTGAGAATATTATTGTGTTATTTTATTTTATCAATTTATTATTTTATTCTCATTCTACGTGGTGGTGACTTTACTGAAAGAACCAAAGAAGAGAATTAATATTGTTTTATATTGTTATTATTTTATTGTTTCCCTTCTAACGCGGTGACTTTACCGAAAGAACCAAGAATATGAATTCCTGCAGCCACGAAAGCTTTAAAACGAACTTCATTTCGCAGCTTACGTAGCCAACCGTGGATAAATCGGAGGTTGCGGAGGAACGCCAACAACAAACAGAAAAACACTTTTAGTCTTTTGTCAACGTGACACTTTCTTGCTGATTGGCCGTCTCGGGCGGTGGGAGGGCTACGAGACGTTCATAAATAACGCGACCTAAACCCAGCAACCTTTTTTTATCGTGAATGATATCGGTCGCGAAAGCCTTCTAAGCGTCAAACTAAACGCGGCAGCAGCAGCAGCAGCAGCAGCAGACCTCCGGCAGACGACACCAGGGAAATAGCAAACACCCGGGCCGGATTGCATCACTCTGCGCCCCGTTGCAAGAGCAAGCCCAGCAGCCCCCGCCGCTTTACCTGGTTCGGAGCAGGTGAGGTTGGCGCTCTCGCACGTGCTGGAGGTGAAACAGAAGAAGCAGACGCGGCCGTCACTCAGCGCGTCACTTGGGGCCGTCCATAAATGACGTCACGCGATTTTTGGACGATTTCTGACCCCCCGCCCAGCCCCCCATCGTCACGCGGCCTCACAAAAAGTCAGAACCCCCCCTCAAATATGACGTCACAAAGCTCTGCCCCCCCCAAAATAAATAAAACATTCTTCAAATCGCTTCGATTTAAAGCTTTCGTGACTGCAGTGATTCATATTCGCAAACCGCCACTGCTTTCAAATGATTCTTGCCGTTGGGTTTCACACCTGATGATGATTGCTGCTCGTGTTACGGTCGAAACGTCGTGAGAATTGTATTGTTTTATATATTTTTATTATTTTATTGTTTTATATTTTTTTATTATTTTATTGTTTCCCCTTCTACGTGCTGGTTTTCACACCTGATGATGAGTGCTCGTGTTACGGTCGAAACGTCGTGAGAATTTTATTGTTTTATATTTTTATTATTTTGTTTCCCTTCGACGTGCTGGTTTTCACACCTGATGATGATTGCTGCTTGTGTTGCGTTCGAAACGTCGTGAGAATTTTATTGTTTTATATTTTTATTATTTTATTGTTTCCCCTTCTACGTGCTGGTTTTCACACCTGATGACGATTGCTGCTCGTGTTGTGGTCGAAACGTCGTGAGAATTTTATTGTTTTATATTTTTATTATTTTATTGTTTTATATATTTTTATAATTTTATTGTTTCCCTTCTACGTGCTGGTTTTCACACCTGATGATGACTGCTCGTGTTGCGGTCAAAAACGTCGTGAGAATTTTATCGTTTTATATTTTTATTATTTTATTGTTTCCCTTTCTACGTGGTGACTTTACCGAAAGAACCAAGAAAATGCTTCAAATCGCTTTAAGCTATTGTCATCGTAGCGTGCCATTTACTGTGGCGCTGCACTCTGATGTTGTGGGAGAAAACATTCGTGAAAACGTCCATTTCATTAGGCACAACGTATTCTTGGTTTCTTTCGGCAGAGTCACCGCCTTAGAAGGAGAAGCAATAAAACAACAACAACAGCAACAACAGCAACAAATACAAAACGATAACATCCTCGCGGCACTTCGACTTGCAACGCGAGAAGCAGTCGCCGGCAGGTGCGAAGTTGAAAAAAGTTTCGCCGGTTTTTTTTGTTGTTGTTGTTCAAACGTTAGCACCAACGCGGCGGTGAGCGATTTGGCGGTCATTCGGATGGACGAGTCCATCTATTTTTTAAATTTTGATTTAAAGCTTTCGTGACTGCAGTAATCTATATTCTTAGTTTTTTCGGTAAAGTCACGTTGAAGAGAAACAAAAAAATAATATAAAATATATATATAAAACAATAAAAAAATTCTCACGACGTTTCGAGCATAACTCAAATGGTCGTCTTCAGGTGTGTTGGTTTGCATAAATGTATTTTTAAACGGCGCATTTATTTATTTATAAAAAACGTTAGCGCCACGCGCAGCGATTTGGCAGTTTATTTAGGACTAGTCCATCTATATTCTGAAAAGAGGAGGGCGGAGACGAATTTTTTTATAATGTATGCTGTCTGAAAGCCACTGTAAGCGTGAACAATCAATTAAGAACTGAAATGGTTTATAAAAAATGTCGTCTCCCCCCTCCTCTTTTCAGAATATAGATGGACTAGTCCTAAATAAACTGACAAATCGTTGCGCGTGGCGCTAACGTTTTTTAAATAAATAAATGCGCCGTTTAAAAATCAATTTATGCGAACCAACACACCTGAAGATGACCGTTTGAGTTATGGTCGAAACGTCGTGAGAATTTTTTTTATTGTTTTATATATATTTTATTATTTTGTTGTTTCTCTTCAACGTGACTTTACCGAAAAAACTAAGAATATGAGTCCATCTATGTTCGGGAAAGAGGAGGAGGGGGAGGAGGAGGGGAGACGAAAATAATGGATGCGGTCTGAATAGCTTTAAATCGAAATTTAAGTAGAACGTCTTCTTTGGTTCGTTCGTTGAAGTCACCACCACGTAGAATGAGAATAAAATAACGAAATAAAACTGTAAAATTCTCGCGACGTTTCGGCCAAAACACAAGCGGCCTTCTTCAGGTGAAAGGAACAGACCTGTCGGGACGACAGGGCTGAAACGTCGTGAGAATTTTATCGTTTTATTTTGTTATTTTATTCTCATTCTACGTGGTGGTGACTTCACCCAAAGAACCCAAGAAGATGAATCCTTGCAGCCGCGAAAACTTTAAAGCGAAATTTAAGTAGAACGTGTTTATTTAAAGTTGCGCAATTTGACGTGACGTCACATTTCTCAACCACCCGCCCCCCCCTCGTCACACCTCGTCACACCTCGTCACACATCGTCACACCTCGTCACACCTCGTCACACCTCGTCACCAATGTCTGACCCCCCCTCGTCACACCTCGTCACACCTCATCACACATCGTCACACCTCGTCACACATCGTCACACCTCGTCACACATCGTCACACCTCGTCACACCTCATCACACATCGTCACACCTCGTCACACCTCGTCACCAATGTCTGACCCCCCCTCGTCACACCTCGTCACCAATGTCTGACCCCCCCTCGTCACACCTCGTCACACCTCGTCACCAATGTCTGACCCCCCCCCTCCCTCGTCACACCTCGTCACACATCATCACACCTCGTCACACCTCGTCACACCTCGTCACCAATGTCTGACCCCCCCACCCACCACCCCACTCCCCCCCAGGTGCGTGATGGCGACGTCATTTACGGACGGCCACCCTTTGCACATCGCCGTGGTCGCATTAACCGGGGGCCTTTGTTGAGGGCCAACTTCTCCACTCCGGTGCTCACAGGTGGAGCCATCACTACGAGCAGTCGCAGCACACGCGTGCCAACAGGGACATCCCACCGATGTTGACACTGTTGGGGCCAATGACTGCCTGCCAAGGCTAATGCCAGTCGTGGTTTCAACTCTCCCGACATGACAACCGGTGTGCCGAAGTGGTCACCAATTGGCCACTTTTGTTGTAGTTGTTGTTGTTGTCTACGTGACAAAACCTCACCGATCGGCTGTGCTGGGTGGTGGAGGGTTTAACGACGCAATTATATTTAAGTGATCTAATCCAATCACCACCCACCACCCACCACCCACCCACCACCCACGCCCCGCACCCCTTTGGTATGAAATAAACCGGAGGCTCTAGAATTGGCGTTGTCACAGCTTCCACTGCGCGTTGAGGGCCTTGGTAAACTCACCAGACTTGGCAGGTCTCCGACAGGGTGATCTCCCCGCCGGGTGGAATTTCTTGGTCTCCAAAGAAGCAGCTGCATGCCTCCTTGCGCACACACCGCATCGTGTTCTCATCCAGGTACGGTGATTCGGACGGGCAGTGCGGGAAGCATCCTGCGTTCAAACACGGGCATCGTGAGCGAATTTTGTGTTAAAACACGGGCATCGTGAGTGAATTCTGCGTTAAAACACGGGCATCGTGAACGCATCCTGTGTTAAAACACGGATATCGTGAACGCATCCTGTGTTAAAACACGGATATCGTGAGTGAATCCTGTGTTCAAACACGGGCATCGTGAACGCATCCTGTGTTAAAACACGGATATCGTGAGTGAATTCTGTGTTCAAACACGGGCATCGTGAACGCATTCTGTGTTAAAACACGGGCATTGTGAGTGAATTCTGTGTTAAAACACGGATATCGTGAGCGTATCTTGTGTTAAAACACGGACTCGTGAGTTCATCTTGTGTTAAAACACGGATATCGTGAGTGAATTCTGTGTTAAAACATGGGCCTTGTGGGTGCATCCTGTATTAAAACACGGATATCGTGAGCGTATCTTGTGTTAAAACACGGACTCGTGAGTTCATCTTGTGTTAAAACACGGATATCGTGAGTGAATTCTGTGTTAAAACATGGGCCTTGTGGGTGCATCCTGTATTAAAACACGGATATCGTGAGCGTATCTTGTGTTAAAACACGGACTCGTGAGTGCACCCTGTGTTAAAACACGGATATCGTGAGTGAATTCTGTGTTAAAACACGGATATCGTGAGTGCATCCTGTGTTAAAACAAAGGCGGCCGGGCGTGGTGGTGCTGGCCACCGACCCCCTGGTGCGTGCCACAGTGCCGGTAGCCCTCATTGGGTGTTGCTCCTACGGGGGGTCCTTTTAAGGTTACAACTGGGCGTCTTTTATTCGGAGACGAGAGCGGGCCGGCGAACGTTTATGCTGTGGGTGTCGTTCTGCTCTCGCGTGTAACAGCAGCGGCAGCAGCATCAAGCTCAGGAGCTGCGTGCAAATGTTCGAGGTCTGCTGCTCGCCACGGCGAGAGGGCTTTAGCAGAGGGAGCTGGAGCAGTTTGCGTGCCTCCTCCTCCTCCACCGCCTCCTCCTCCTCCGCCTCCTCCTCCTCCGCCTCATCCTCCGCTGTCGAAGGGACGCAGGCCAACAATCGCGCTTCCCAGGCTGCGCCTGCGGTTTTACAATTCGGCAAGGAGACTCGACGGTGCTCTCACGCTGTCGAAGTGTCACACCGGCGTTTCCCCTGAGGACGTGAGTGGCGCTTCGCACCTTCCAAGGCGGGCAGGGGAATGTCACCAGGTTGCGCCCGCTCCTTGCAGGTGAGCGGCAGGTTCCCGCAGGGGCTGTAGTGCCACGTGCAGTCGCCCTCGTCCTGGTCGAAGTAGTCGCAGAACACCGCTGCAACGGGAAGGGCGCACGGGAGGGAAGTACCGGACGTTGGGTCTGCCTCCAGGGCACAAAAGTCGGACCGGTTTGAGCATAGAGTCCCGGCCTGATGATGCGGGCAGTGATGGGGGAAGAAACCGGCAACCATTCGGACGCCCCATACTGCACAGGAACATTGAACGTTGAACGCCGTGGCGTTTTGATTCAAAGCTTTCGTGACTGCAGGCATTCGGTAAAGTCACCACGTAGAAGGGAAACGATAAAATAATAAAATAATTTTTTATTATGATAAAAATAAAGAAGGGAAACGATAAAATAATAAAAAGTATATATTTTTTTATAATAAAAATATTTTGTTATTATTTTATCGTTTCCCTTCTACGTGGTGACTTTACCGAAAGAACCACGAATAAAGCGGTGCTGTTGCTCGCAAAAAATGGAAGGTACCTTAGAGGGAGAGAAAGACTTTTAACAGAGGATGGCTTGACGACATCGGTGCCAGGAAGATGTGGCCACTACTACTTGAACCGTATTGGCACACGACAGAGGAGAGTTGTAACAAATGACAAAGTGTGCAGTGGGCACCTATGGGCCCACGGGATCACAATGATGATGATGTGCTGAGTAGCTGCGGGCGACTTGCTCATTAAAAACTAAAGTACGAGCAAATTTTGATTTAAAGCTTTCGTGACTGCAGTAATTCATATTCTTAGTTTTTTCGGTAAAGTCACGTTGAAGAGAAACAACAAAATAATAAAATATATAATGTTTATATATATATATATTTTATTATTTTGTTGTTTCTCTTCAACGTGACTTTACGTTGAAGAGAAACAACAAAAATAATAAAATATATTATATATTTATATATATTTTATTATTTTGTTGTTTCTCTTCAACGTGACTTTACCGAAAAAACTAAGAATATAAAGTACGAGCAGTTGCCCCCACAGCACAGCTCCGAGGAAGGTTGCTCAACGATGGAAACTTCGCGTGACTCCGCAAGTAAGGCACTTGACGAGTAAAAGCCGCACACAGGACACACAATCCACGCCTGTACTGCTGCTATAGGGCCGGGGTGGGTGGGCGGGTTGCTCATCTGGATCGCAAGGTCAGCATGTTGACCATCGCATCAGGGTCGCTTGCCAGTAATGTGGTCCATCGTGACCAAAACCTCACGCCACAAAAAACAGCTTCTTCCCATCCGCTGCCGGCCTCTTAAACAAGGCCAAGGGCTTACACTGACTTTAACATTTTATCTACAGAATGACACCTTGCCGATTTTAACTATGTTACCATATTTGTATTTTTTTTATTTTTAGATTGTATCTTACAGCTATTTTATATTCGATATTTATTCAATTTTGTATACTTTAGCCCCTTGGTGTTAGTTAGACTTTGAACCCTTATCATAGTAAGACTTGTTTACCACTTATTGAAATAGGTTTTACCCTTTTAACTGGCACAAAAACTGACACCTTTATTCAAGGCATCATGTTTGCAATAACCACAACACAAGCAGTCAAAATGCTAACAAAAGAGACAACTCTGATAATGATATTGGCACTGTCCTTGAATTTGATTGGTCCACACCCGAGACAGCTTTTCTTAGAGCCCAGTCTCCACTGGTGTTGGACCAGAAGACGCCAAAAGGCGTACAACTCAAAAACAGCGCACCATCAGAGTACCGAGGGCTCGGGGTGAGCATTTACATTATGAGACCTCCTTTGCCAGTAACAAGATATTGAAATAGGTCTTACCCTTTTAACTGGCACAAAAACTGACACCTTTATTACCACTTATTTAAGATTTTAGATTCCTACATGCTGAATGCATGCACCATCCTTCCTGCCAAAGTAAATTCCGTGTCTGTGTGAACTTTCAACGGCGAATGAAACCCCTTTCTGATCCTGACGTCGGTGCGAATAGCCGTCGGCACCGCCGGTCGGTAACCGTGACGCGGTTGCGGCGGCGTCCACTCACGGCAGCGGTCGGGCGTCCGCCACCTGACGCAGACTCCGGCCTCGTTGCAGGCCTGGGCGTACGCCGCCACAGCACTGCAGAAGCACTCGCAGTCGCCGCCGCTGTCGCAGGCGCAGGAGTCGCGCACGCACGCCTCGAAGTAGGGGGCACGGTCCACCTGGTGGGGGTCACAGAAAGACGCCGGGGCGAGGGTGAGGGTCAGGGTCAGAGACTCGGTGAGAGACTGGGCGAGGGGTAGAGACTGGGTGAGGGTGAGGGTTAGAGACTCGGTGAGAGACTGGGCGAGGGGTAGAGACTGGGTGAGGGTGAGGGTTAGAGACTCGGTGAGAGACTGGGCGAGGGGTAGAGACTGGGTGAGGGTGAGGGTTAGAGACTCGGTGAGAGACTGGGCGAGGGGTAGAGACTGGGTGAGGGTTAGAGACTGGGTGAGGGGTAGAGACTGGGTGAGGGGTAGAGACTGGGTGAGGGTTAGAGACTGGGTGAGGGGTAGAGACTGGGTGAGGGGTAGAGACTGGGTGAGGGGTAGAGACTGGGTGAGGGGTAGAGACTGGGTGAGGTTGAGAGACTGGGTGAGGGGTAGAGACTGGGTGAGGGTGAGAGACTGGGTGAGGGGTAGAGACTGGGTGAGGGGTAGAGACTGGGTGAGGGTTAGAGACTGGGTGAGGGGTAGAGACTGGGTGAGGGGTAGAGACTGGGTGAGGGGTAGAGACTGGGTGAGGGGTAGAGACTGGGTGAGGTTGAGAGACTGGGTGAGGGGTAGAGACTGGGTGAGGGTGAGAGACTGGGTGAGGGGTAGAGACTGGGTGAGGGTCAGGGTCAGGGTGAGAGACTGGGTGAGGGTGAGGGTGAGAGGCTGGGTGAGGGGTAGAGGCTGGGTGAGGGTCAGGGTCAGGGTGAGAGACTGGGTGAGGGTGAGGGTGAGAGGCTGGGTGAGGGGTAGAGGCTGGGTGAGGGTGAGAGACTGGGTGAGGGTCAGGGTTAGAGACTGGGTGAGGGTCAGGGTGAGGGTGAGAGACTGGGTGAGGGTCAGGGTGAGGGGTAGAGACTCGGTGAGGGTGAGGGTTAGAGACTGGGTGAGGGTGAGGGTCAGGGTTAGAGACTGGGGGAGGGTTAGAGACTGGGTGAGGGGTAGAGACTGGGTGAGGGTGAGAGACTGGGTGAGGGGTAGAGACTGGGTGAGGGTGAGGGTCAGGCTGAGAGACTGGGTGAGGGTGAGGGGTAGAGACTGGGTGAGGGTGAGAGACTGGGTGAGGGGTAGAGGCTGGGTGAGGGGTAGAGGCTGGGTGAGGGGTAGAGACTGGGTGAGGGGTAGAGACTGGGTGAGGGTGAGGGTCAGGGTGAGGGTGAGAGACTGGGTGAGGGGTAGAGGCTGGGTGAGGGGTAGAGATTGGGCTAGGCCTAGAGTCTGGGTAAGGGCCACGCAGGGTCAGGGCTAGGCCTAGAGTCTGGGTAAGGGCCACGCAGGGTCAGGGCTAGGCCTAGAGCCTGGGCAAGGGCCACGCAGGGTCAGGGCTAGGCCTAGAGCCTGGCCAAGGGCCACGCAGGGTCAGGGCTAGGCCTAGAGCCTGGCCAAGGGCCACGCGGGGTCAGGGCTAGGCCTAGAGCCTGGCCAAGGGCCACGCAGGCTCAGCGTTAGGGCGAGGCTGTAGGGGCGTCGCACTCCGCGGTCAGCAAGGGTTCGACTGCGGGCGCATGAGGGGGCCCCCCGGGGCGCCGCGTACGTAGTTGTGGCAGTCTTGGAAGACTTCGCCCTGCAGGATGTTGCACTTGCGCTGCGCCCAGGCGAGGCGGTAGTGGTTGCTGGCGCACGGCTGCGCGTCGTCAGTCACGGCGCTGCACGACTCCTTGCTCTTCCAGCTGTTGCCGAAGTCCACGGCGCTCGCCACGGCGGATCCGCCGCGCGTCGTGAAATCGTCGCGGACGTCGCCGTTGAAGTTGCCGCAGAGGCCGCAAACCTTGCCCTGGGGAGCGAGCGAGCGAGCGAGCGAGCGCAGAGGCAGAACAATCGTCACCGCACCGCACCGCACGCCTCACCTCGGGATGCCTGTGGGATGTTAACGACCTCGCCCGGTGTGCAGGGGTTCGTGGGGTCGATGCCGACCCCGACGCCTGTTGCATGCAGGGTGCTTCAAAGGAAAATGTGAACGCTTCTAGGAATTTGCAACAACACCAGGGTGAATGCGCCGCCGCCCCCGAGGCTCCGGAGAACGGCCGCGGAAGGTTCCAGGCAACGTGTTGACAATGATGGAGAACAAGTCCCTGTGATCGCTGTTACGTTGCAATTCGTGGCTTTGTTTTGGTGATGTCGAAAATTTTTTTTTTTTTTGGTTTGGCCACGGTTTTGTTTTGTTGTAGTACGGAGTTAGACTGACGGCCTTAATCTAAGTTGTCTTGTGGTTGTTGTTGTAGTACGGAGTTAGACTGACGGCCTTAATCTAAGTTGTCTTGTGGTTGTTGTTGTAGTACGGAGTTAGACTGACGGCCTTAATCTAAGTTGTCTTGTGGTTGTTGTTGTAGCACGGAGTTAGACTGACGGCCTTAATCTAAGTTGTCTTGTGGTTGTTGTTGTAGTACGGAGTTAGACTGACGGCCTTAATCTAAGTTGTCTTGTGGTTGTTGTTGTAGTACGGAATTCGACTGATGGCCTTAATCTAAGTTGTCTTGTGGTTGTAAGTTGTCTTGTGGTTGTTGTTGTAGTACGGAGTTAGACTGATGGCCTTAATCTAAGTTGTCTTGTGGTTGTTGTTGTAGTACGGAGTTAGACTGACGGCCTTAATCTAAGTTGTCTTGTGGTTGTTGTTGTAGTACGGAGTTAGACTGACGGCCTTAATCTAAGTTGTCTTGTGGTTGTTGTTGTAGCACGGAGTTAGACTGACGGCCTTAATCTAAGTTGTCTTGTGGTTGTTGTTGTAGTACGGAGTTAGACTGACGGCCTTAATCTAAGTTGTCTTGTGGTTGTTGTTGTAGTACGGAATTCGACTGATGGCCTTAATCTAAGTTGTCTTGTGGTTGTTGTTGTAGTACGGAGTTAGACTGACGGCCTTAATCTTAGTTGTCTTGTGGTTGTTGTTGTAGTACGGAGTTAGACTGACGGCCTTAATCTTAGTTGTCTTGTGGTTGTTGTTGTAGTACGGAGTTAGACTGATGGCCTTAATCTAAGTTGTCTTGTGGTTGTTGTAGTATGGAGTTAGACTGATGGCCTTAATCTAAGTTGTCTTGTTGTTGTTGTAGTACGGAGTTAGACTGATGGCCTTAATGTAAGTTGTCTTGTGGTTGTTGTTGTAGTACGGAGTTAGACTGATGGCCTTAATCTGTTGTCTTGTGGTTGTTGTAGTATGGAGTTAGACTGATGGCCTTAATCTAAGTTGTCTTGTTGTTGTTGTAGTACGGAGTTAGACTGATGGCCTTAATGTAAGTTGTCTTGCGGTTGTTGTTGTAGTACGGAGTTAGACTGATGGCCTTAATCTAAGTTGTCTTGTGGTTGTTGTTGTTGTAGTACGGAGTTAGACTGATGGCCTTAATCTAAGTTGTCTTGTGGTTGTTGTTGTAGTACGGAGTTAGACTGATGGCCTTAATCTAAGTTGTCTTGTGGTTGTTGTTGTTGTTTGACTTTGCATCCCACTGGGATATTGACACACAGCGTTGGTGGTGTACGGTGCTATTTCAGGAATATTTTTGCTGTTTTTTGTTCATGGATTTTCTGTTTTTACACAGTCACACAAAGTCACTTTAAGATGTTTCTCTTGTTCGTGTTTTAGTTTTATTGTTTGTTGTGGTTGCACCCGATTCAAGAGCCGAATGGCTCACAGGGCTACACCAACATAAATGAAATGAATTTCGATTTAAAGCTTTCGTGACTGCAGGGATTCATCTTCATGGTTCTTTCGGTAAAGTCACCACGTAGAATGGAAATAAAATAATAAAAATAAAAAATAAAATATTTTATTATTTTTATGATAATAAAATAAAACATAATAAAATATTTTATCACGTTTTATTTTTATTATTTTATTAAAAAAGTATTTTATCACGCGCAGACATTATTATTTAATTATTTTATAATAAAATATTAACATTTTTTTTTATTAATTTAATATTTCATAATAAAATATTTTATTACGTTTCATTTTTATTATTTTATAATAAAATATTTTATTAAGTTTCATTTGTATTATTTTATTTCCATTCTACGTGGTGACTTTACCGAAAGAACCAAGAAGATTAAATGAACTGAAAAAGTGGAGACTCTTTGACATTTTTGAAGCTATTAGCATAAATTTGTTCTCATGTTAGAGGGTATTAACCGTTCTTTTTCCATTGAAAACGATAGTCACATGTAAGCGTTTCAAAAAAACATTTTCAAAAAAACATTTGCTCTCCACGTTGTCGCGTGGATTTTCATTCGTGTCCCCCGGTTTTTCCCTCCAAATGCATCCTCTAAGCGTGCGTTCAGAGTACTTGGCTGCTGTAAACGTCCACGCAAGAAGCCACCCAGCTGAGCTGCTATCGTTTGTGAGAGCCAGGTCGACTTCTGACAAAGGATTGTGCGTCTACGGTCGGCCTCGCCTGCTAAAATTTAGTTTCATCTCGACTTGAAGCTTTCGTCACCGCAGGAATCCATCATTTTTGGTTATCTCGCTAAAGTCATCACGTCGCTCCGCCTGATGGGGATTACTTGTGTTGCTATCGACACGTCGCGATTTATTTTGTTTGATCTCTCTCCCTGTGATGACTTTACCGAGAGGTAAGTTTAGTTTCATGGAATCGCCCTCATCAGCAACACGGAGACGATCTACACCGCCGAGCCCATTTCTAATCGAAGTTTCATCGGTAAGGCGACTGCCACTTGGCATGAGTCTCAGCGGAGAAAGTTTTGCATCATCTTGTGAACCCCAGAGGGCATCAAGGCAATGCCGCAGTTTACGCTTCCAAATTAACTTGGTTCAGCAGTATCCTAATACTCTGTAATTGGTACCATTGGAGTGCAAAATTAGTGTTTGTTTACCGAACTTCCAGGCTACGTTCCTGCAGCGGATGAGTAGGGGCCAGATCTGGGTTAAACCACGAAGCCTGGTTTCCCTTAACTCTGAACGTATTCAGTGGAGTGTGTTTGTCAACGATGGGGAGATTGGTCTTTCTAAACAAGTGACCTCAAGGTATTGCAGGAAAGACCTTGATGATCAAAACACACCCCAAGTGTCACACCGTTGTCACCATCTTCTAAAACAACTCCTAAAATATCTCTGATGATAACACGGCCGAATCTCTCACACCACGATCTGCACCATCTTCGCCATCATCATCTCCTCCACCACCATCTCCACCACCATCACCACCATCTCCACCATCTCCACCACCATCTCCACCACCATCACCACCATCTCCACCACCATCTCCACCATCTCCACAATCTCCACCATCTCCACCACCATCACCACCATCTCCACCATCTCCACCACCTCCACCATCTCCACCATCTCCACCACCATCACCACCATCTCCACCACCATCACCACCATCTCCACCACCATCACCACCATCTCCACCATCTCCACCACTATCACCACCATCACCACCATCTCCACCACCATCAACACCATCTCCACCACCATCACCACCATCTCCACCATCTCCACCACCATCACCACCATCTCCACCACCATCACCACCATCTCCACCATCTCCACCACTATCACCACCATCTCCACCACCATCACCACCATCCCCACGATCTGCACCATCTTCACCATCATCTCCTCCACCACCATCACCACCATCTCCACCATCTCCACCACCATCACCACCATCTCTACCACCACCACCATCACCACCATCTCCCCCGCCACCATCTCCACCACCATCACCACCACCATCACCACCACCACCACCATCACCACCACAACCACCACAACCACCACCACCACAACCACCACCACCATCTCCACCACCACCACCACCGCGACGCTGACCTTGTACTTGGAGTCGAGCTTGACGAAGATGCTCGTGCGCCGGTCCCACATGACCATAACTCCGATGCCCGCTTGCACGATGCGGTAGAGCCCCACCGAGTGGACGCTCAGCGAGTTGACGTCGGGGAGGACACCGTCGCCGCCCACGGGCACCACCGTCACCTCCCCGTCCGCCATCTGAACCTCCACGTTGTAGGCCTGGGTGGGGCGAGCCGCGGGGTGCCAGACAGACAAACTTTCGGTCAATGCCAGTAACACCGCTAAAGCAGAGCAGCGAGATCCATCATTATAATAATAATAATAAACGGGCATTCCTACATTTGCCAACTCCCGATTTGCAAATTTTCGCCTTCACGAAATTTGCATTGAGTGCCACAAACGAGAAGCTTCTGGGTGGGCGGCCTACCGCGTTGATGCACTGCGCACAGTTCACCACACGTCACCGGCTCTCATCTCATCCTTAGTCCGTGTAATGGCTGCTCGCTTAATGTTCCGTGTGTCCGGAATTCATCGCGTTATCTGCCATTTTACCTTGAAGAGTGCCCCTTCAAGCGCGAGTAGCGAGCGTAAATCAACGTCGCAGGCTAGTTACTCCGGCAAAAAGAAATCGAGGCGAGCTGGCTACGAGGCTGCTCACGAGGCTGGACATCGCGAAGAGAGCGCGGGAAAGGAGGACGCTTGGTAGACATTGCACGTTCATTGAGGGGGGGAGGAGGAGGAGGAGGAGGGGGAGGTTCGACCAGCGCCACGTTTTCCCACTTGTATGTACACGTGTGTTGAACTTCCATCACACCATACGTAGCCAACCGTGCTAACGGAGGTGCGGGAGAATCTCGCCGGCGCCCACCTTGATGAAGAACCGCACAGACTTGGAGCAGGTGGTGCCCGCCGTGCCACAGTCCTCGTTGTCCGTGATGATCTGGAAGCTGCCCTCCTGGTTGGCGCAGTAGTCCTGTGTCCGGGGGAGGGCACGGTTAGTCATGCGACCGCTGTAAGCACACACAAATGGCTGTGGCGGTTCTTGGAACCGCACAGTCAACATCCAATCGCAGTCATCATCCAATCACAGTCATCATGCAATCATAGCCATCGCCCACTCACAGTACACTCAAAGTAACCCAATCACAGTTGTCAACTCACAGTCACCGTCCAACTCAGTCAGCGTCCAATCACAGCTGTCCGCTCGATCCCCGTCCAAACACGGTCATCATCCAATCACGGCCATTCAGTCACAGTTGTCCAATCACAGCCATCATCCAATCGTAGCCATCGTCCACTCACAGTCCACTCACAGTTACCCAATCACAGTCGTCCACTCGCAGTCACCGTTCAACTCAGTCATCGTCCAATCACAGCTGTCCGCTCGATCCCCGTCCAATCACAGTCATCATCCAATCACCGGCCATTCAGTCACAGTTGTCCAATCACAGCCATCATCCAATCGTAGCCATCGCCCACTCACAGTCCACTCACAGTTACCCAATCACAGCTGTCCGCTCGATCCCCGTCCAATCACAGCCATCATCCAATCGTAGCCATCGTCCACTCGCAGTCACCCGCAGACTAAATGCGTGTCAACTCGCGGCTCACCTGCACGACGCCATAGTCGCACTTCCCGTCGAAGACGAAGCGCTTGCCGTCGAAGGTGACGTAGTGGCCGTCCCCGTACATCTTACAGGCGCCGGGGCACGGCTGGACGGTGCAGCTCCACGCGCCGCCACTGCACACACTACAAAGGCAAAGGGTCCCCCAGTGGAGCCGTCGACAGAGTGTTGGGGCAAGTGCTGTTCTTTGTCATATACAGACTCGCGCGCAGCGACCCGTAGACTCGCACAGCGACTTGTAGACTCACTCACACAGGGACCCATAGACTCACCACACAGAGACCCATAGACTCACTCACACAGAGACCCATAGACTCACTCACAGAGACCCGTAGACTCGCACAGAGACCCATAGACTCACACACAGAGACCCGTAGACTCGCACAGAGACTTGTAGACTCACTCACACAGGGACCCATAGACTCACACACAGAGACCCGTAGACTCGCACAGAGACCCGTAGACTCACACAGAAATCCGTAGACTCGCACGCAGAGACCCGTAGACTTGCACAGGGACCCAGAAACTCAGAGATCCGTAGACTCACACAGAAACCCGTAGACTCGCACAGAGACCCATAGACTCACACAGGGACCCGTAGACTCGCACAGAGATCCGTAGACTTGCACAGAAACTCGTAGACTCGGCACAGAGGCCCGTAGACTCACACAGAGACCCAGAAACTCAGACAGAGATCCGTAGACTCGCACAGAGGAGACCAGTAGCAACCTCCATTTGTCATAACCCAACATCCTGGCCTTACCGGCCCTTTCTAGAGGACCTGCCACAGGTGGCCACCCCAGCCCTGGCCAACGCTCTGGACCCGTGGCAGGCCTGGCCATTCGGGCGTCTCACAGGGACAGTCTACCCCTCGTCACGACTGGAGCCAGAAACGGTCCGCCATACATCCTGAATACCACAGAGAACCAGGCGGTACCAATCCAGCTCCTGACAGAGGAGTGGCAGCCTCTCCTCCACATCGACACGTACAAGATTCAGTCACACTGTACCTTCTGAATACCACAGAGAACCAGGCGGTACCGGTCCAGCTCCTGACAGAGGAGTGGCAGCCTCTCCTCCACATCGACACGTACAAAAATCAGTCACGCCGGACCTTCTGAATACCACAGAGAGCCAGGCGGTACCGGTCCAGCTCCTGACAGAGGAGTGGCAGCCTCTCCTCCACATCGACACGTACAAGAATCAGTCACACCGGACCTTCTGAATACCACAGAGAACCAAGCGGTACCGGTCCAGCTCCTGACAGAGGAGTGGCAGCCTCTCCTCCACATCGACACGTACAAGAATCCGTCACGCCGGACCTTCTGAATACCACAGAGAGCCAGGCGGTACCGGTCCAGCTCCTGACAGAGGAGTGGCAGCCTCTCCTCCACATCGACACGTACAAAAATCAGTCACGCCGGACCTTCTGAATACCACAGAGAGCCAGGCGGTACCGGTCCAGCTCCTGACAGAGGAGTGGCAGCCTCTCCTCTGCAGCGAGCGGTCAAACGCTCCGCGTGGGTCGGTTCTGTAGGTGGTGATTCTCAGACGCACCACTCATTGCAGTCGAGGTTGACGGACTCGCCCTTCCCATAGACGTGGCCGTTGTGCAGGCAGGGGCAGTCCTCAGGCGCAACGCAGGATCCTTCATCGTCCACGACCAGCCCGGCAGCACAGGTGCAGCCAGACTCGCACACCACAGCCACCTGGTGTGTGTGTGTGAGAGACGTGTTACAGAGAGACGTTGACACACACCACAGCCACCTGGTGTGTGTGAGAGAGACGTGTTACAGAGAGACGTTGACACACCACAGCCACCTGGTGTGTGTGTGAGAGACGTGTTACAGAGAGACGTGACACACACCACAGCAACCTGGTGTGTGTGTGAGAGACGTGTTACAGAGAGACGTGACACACACCACAGCACCTGGTGTGTGTGTGTGAGAGACGTGTTACAGAGAGACATGGAATCACACCACAACACCTGGTGTGTGTGTGAGAGACGTGTTACAGAGAGACGTTGACACACACCACAGCCACCTGGTGTGTGTGAGAGACGTGTTACAGAGAAACGTGACACACACCACAGCACCTGGTGTGTGTGTGTGAGAGACGTGTTACAGAGAGACATGGAATCACACCACAACACCTGGTGTGTGTGTGAGAGACGTGTTACAGAGAGACGTTGACACACACCACAGCCACCTGGTGTGTGTGTGAGAGACGTGTTACAGAGAGACGTGGAATCACACCACAGCCACCTGGTGTGTGTGTGAGAGACGTGTTACAGAGAGACGTGACACACATCACAGCCACCTGGTGTGTATGTGAGAGACGTGTTACAGAGAGACGTTGACACACACCACAACCACCTGGTGTGTGTGTGAGAGACGTGTTACAAAGAGACGTTGACACACACCACAGCCACCTGGTGTGTGTGTGAGACGTGTTACAGAGAGACGTTGACACACCACAACACCTGGTGTGTGAGAGACGTGTTACAGAGAGACGTGACACACCACAGCCACTTGGTGTGTGTGAGAGACGTGTTACAGAGAGACGTGACACACCACAACCACCTGGTGTGTGTGTGAGACGTGTTACAGAGAGACGTGACACACCACAGCCACCTGGTGTGTGTGTGAGAGACATGTTACAGAGAGACGTTGACACACACCACAGACACCTGGTGTGTGTGTGTGAGAGACGTGTTACAGAGAGACGTTGACACACACCACAGCCACCTGGTGTGTGTGTGAGAGACGTGTTACAGAGAGACGTGACACACATCACAACACCTGGTGTGTGTGTGAGAGACGTGTTACAGAGAGACGTTGACACACACCACAGCCACCTGGTGTGTGTGTGAGAGACGTGTTACAGAGAGACGTGACACACCACAGTCACCTGGTGTGTGTGTGTGAGAGACGTGTTACAGAGAGATGTGGAATCACACCACAACACCTGGTGTGTGTGTGAGAGACGTGTTACAGAGAGACGTGGAATCACACCACAACACCTGGTGTGTGTGTGAGAGACGTGTTACAGAGAGACGTGACAAACACCACAACACCTGGTGTGTGTGTGAGAGACGTGTTACAGAGAGACATGGAATCGCACCACAACACCTGGTGTGTGTGTGAGAGACGTGTTACAGAGAGACGTGACACACACCACAGCCACCTGGTGTGTGTGAGAGACGTGTTACAGAGAGACGTGACACACACCACAGCCACCTGGTGTGTGTGTGAGAGACGTGTTACAGAGAGACGTGACACACACCACAGCCACCTGGTGTGTGTGTGAGAGACGTGTTACAGAGAGACGTGACACACCACGACACCTGGTGTGTGTGTGAGAGACGTGTTACAGAGAGACGTGGAATCACACCACAACACCTGGTGTGTGTGTGTGTGAGAGACGTGTTACAGAGAGACGTGACACACACCACAGCCACCTGGTGTGTGTGTGAGAGACGTGTTACAGAGAGACGTGACACACACCACAACACCTGGTGTGTGTGTGTGAGAGACGTGTTACAGAGAGACGTGACACACCACAGCACCTGGTGTGTGTGTGAGACGTGTTACAGAGAGACGTGACACACACCACAGCCACCTGGTGTGTGTGTGAGAGACGTGTTACAGAGAGACGTGACACAAACCACGGCCACCTGGTGTGTGTGCGAGAGACGTGTTACAGAGAGACGTGATACACACCACGACAACCTGGTGTGTGTGTGAGAGACGTGTTACAGAGAGACATGACACACACCACGACAACCTGGTGTGTGTGTGAGAGACGTGTTACAGAGAGACGTTGACAGACACCACAGCCACCTGGTGTGTGTGAGAGACGTGTTGCAGAGAGACGTTGACAAACACCACAGCCACCTGGTGTGTGTGTGAGAGACGTGTTACAGAGAGACGTGACACACCACAACACCTGGTGTGTGTGTGAGAGACGTGTTACAGAGAGACGTGACACACACCACAGCCACCTGGTGTGTGTGTGAGAGACGTGTTACAGAGAGACGTGACACACACCACAGCCACCTGGTGTGAGTGCGAGAGACGTGTTACAGAGAGACGTGGATTCACACCACAACACCTGGTGTGTGTGTGAGAGACGTGTTACAGAGAGACGTGACACACACCACAGCCACCTGGTGTGTGTGTGTGAGAGACGTGTTACAGAGAGACGTTGACACACACCACAGCCACCTGGTGTGTGTGTGAGAGACGTGTTACAGAGAGACGTGACACACCAAAACACCTGGTGTGTGAGAGACGTGTTACAGAGAGACGTGGAATCACACCACAACACCTGGTGTGTGTGAGAGACGTGTTACAGAGAGACGTGACACATCACAGCCACCTGGTGTGTGTGTGAGAGACGTGTTACAGAGAGACGTGACACACACCACAGCCACCTGGTGTGTGTGTGAGAGACGTGTTACAACAGGGAGACGTGACACACACCACAGCCACCTGGTGTGTGTGTGAGAGACGTGTTACAACAGAGAGACGTGGAATCACACCACAACACCTGGTGTGTGTGTGTGTGTGAGAGACGTGTTACAGAGAGACGTTGACACACCACAGCCACCTGGTGTGTGTGTGAGAGACGTGTTACAGAGAGACGTTGACACACACCACAGCCACCTGGTGTGTGTGTGTGAGAGACGTGTTACAACAGGGAGACGTGGAATCACACGCACCACGAGCAACTTGTGCGTGTAAGAGGTAGACGATCGTAAGTTTGTAAAGGTCATGCCGGGGATTAGGGTGAGGTCGGTGAACACCGGACCCCAGCCAAGGGGATGTGACGAGGTCATGAGGTGACGCGGGACCTCGCCCCGAGATGAATCGCTGAAGACGACGGCGCTAACGGAGGCGCTAGATGGTAGAAAGGGGCGCTGGAGGAAACCCAAAGGAGAGCGATTTGGTGAGAAACAATTGAGGAGGATCAGCGGGGGGACTTGCGGAAGGTCCCAGAAGGCGGGGAGTGAGAGGAGCGAGATGAGGGGGGTGTGGGTCTGGAGCAGGGGCGGGGGGGGGAGAGAGCCAGGCGGGTCTGAGGAGCGACCTCCTCGGAGCATCCCCGGACAGAGCACCACCCCAGAGAACTCTGCTGACGCGTTCCCGTCAAGGCTGTCGGGGTGTGGGGGGTGGCGTGGCCCTGGGGGGCTCGTGCTGGACGTTGGGATCGATGGCCCAGAGCCTCTCGGCTGACCCGGCGGGAAGCAGGCCTGGCCTGGCCTGGCCACCAGGCCTGGCCTGGCCTGGCGAGCAGGCCTGGCCTGGCCTGGCCTGGCTTGGCCTGGCCAGCAGGCCTGGCCTGGCCTGGCCAGCAGGCCTGGCCTGGCCTGGCGAGCAGGTCTGGCCTGGCCAGCAGGCCTGGCCTGGCCTGGCGAGCAGGCCTGGCCTGGCCTGGCCAGCAGGCCTGGCCTGGCCTGGCCAGCAGGCCTGGCCTGGCCTGGCGAGCAGGTCTGGCCTGGCCAGCAGGCCTGGCCTGGCCTGGCGAGCAGGCCTGGCCTGGCCTGGCGAGCAGGCCTGGCCTGGCCTGGCGAGCAGGCCTGGCCTGGCCTGGCCAGCAGGCCTGGCCAGCAGGCCTGGCCTGGCCTGGCCAGCAGGCCTGGCCTGGCCTGGCCAGCAGGCCTGGCCTGGCCTGGCCAGCAGGCCTGGCCTGGCCTGGCGAGCAGGCCTGGCCTGGCCTGGCCAGGAGGCCTGGCCTGGCCTGGCCAGCAGGCCTGGCCTGGCCTGGCCTGGCCAGCAGGCCTGGCCTGGCCTGGCGAGCAGGCCTGGCCTGGCCTGGCCAGGAGGCCTGGCCTGGCCTGGCCAGCAGGCCTGGCCTGGCGTGGCGAGCGAGAGACGCTCGGCGAATCGACCTGGGCTCCTCCCGGCCTGCCGTGGCGGCAAGCGTCCGCTTGCCGCCACACCGAAGTAGCTCCTCTAGCGCCTCCGTTAGCAGCTTAAAGGTCGCGGTCTGAGCTTGGCTGTGTTCCACTCCAGCGCTGTCCTCGAGACAGCCGGGTCCCTTCACCTGATGAAGGCCGCTTGTGTTGTGGCTGAAACGGCGTGATTTTTGTCGTTTTATTTTTTACCTACGTGGTGACTTTACCGAATAGAAGCAAAGAGTATAGCTCCTCGTGACCCGCTGCCATCTCCCTCGCCTGCTACGCAGGCGGTCGATCCTGAATCACCCTGGCGAGGCCTGCCGCATATTTGGAGTTTGCGTGGTGTATCTCTCTCTCTCCCCCTGTCTCTCTCTCTCCCTGTGTGTCCGTGGACGCGAAGATTTTTCTCCGGCTCCTCTGGATCCACCCCCCCCCCTCCAACGCGTCCTCAGGGTATTTTGGCTGCTGCTGCTGCAGTAAATTTCCTCGTGATGACGACGACGACGAAGACGTCAGCCGACTCCGTCTGAGCCGAGCTGCTACCAGGTCGCGTCTGGGGGGGGGAGGGGAAATGGCGGCCCTGCAAAGCAGCTGCCACGCGGTACAAACAACTCCCCTCGGGAGCACGCAACGGGGAGCGTGCGAGTCCTACCGGTATCGGGGGCTGTGGAAGAGAAGCTTCTGGGAGGCGGGCAAGGGGGACGGACATGGAGCCACGTGCACGGAGCGATTTAAACTTTCTAAAGGAGGCGTAGCAAGCCGGGCTTTTGGCGAGGTCATCACGTGGGCTAAGAATGAAAATAGATCACGAGGAGGGATGAGCGAGGTGTCGACCGCTACAGCAGGCGAGCGTCTCGCCTGCTGCTGCTGCTGCGTGCCTCTACACGAACGCGCCGCAGGGTCTGGGCTGTCGTGTTCGCAACGGGTGGCAGAGGAGGTCTCATCAAGGCGTCGCTCACGAGCGAGTGAGCCCAGCCCGGCTTCCGGTAAGCAGAGACCACCACCACCCACCACCCACCACCCACCCACCACCACCACCCACCACTACCCACCACCACCACCATCACCACCACCACCCACCACCACTACCCACCACCACCCACCACCACCGACCACCACCAACCACCACCACCGACCACCACCCACCACCACCCACCACTACCCACCACCACCCACCACCCAGCCCCCCACCACCATCACCACCACCATCACCACCCACCACCACCCACCACTACCCACCACTACCCACCACCACCCACCACCACCCACCACCCACCACCACCCACCACCCACCACCCACCACCACCACCACCCACCACCCACCACCACCCACCACCCACCACCACCCACCACCCACCACCACCACCACCCACCACCACCCACCACCACCCACCACCACCACCCACCACCACCACCATCCACCACCACCACTACCCACCACCACCAACCACCACCCACCACCACCCATCACCATCACCACCCACCACCACCCACCACTACCCACCACTACCCACCACCACCCACCACCACCCACCACCCACCACCACCCACCACCCACCACCACCACCACCCACCACCACCCACCACCACCCACCACCACCACCCACCACCACCACCATCCACCACCACCACTACCCACCACCACCAACCACCACCCACCACCACCCATCACCATCACCACCCACCACCACCCACCACTACCCACCACTACCCACCACCACCCACCACCACTACCCACCACCACCCACCACCACCACCCACCACCACCCACCACCACCACCCACCACCACCACCCACCACCACCCACCACCACCACCCACCACCACCCACCACCACCCACCACCATCACCACCCATCACCACCACCACCCACTACCCACCACCACCCACCACCACCACCCACCACCACCCACCACCACCACCCACCACCACCACCCACCACCACCCACCACCACCACCCACCACCACCCACCACCACCCACCACCATCACCACCCATCACCACCACCACCCACTACCCACCACCACCCACCACCACCACCCACCACCACCACCCACCACCACCACCCACCACCACCCACCACCACCCACCACCACCACCCACCACCACCCACCACCATCACCACCCACCACCACCACCACCCACCACCACCACCCACCACTACCCACCACCACCCACCACCACCACCTCCCCCCACCACCACCACCCCCCCCACCACCACCACCACCACCACCCCCCACCACCACCACCCCCACCACCACCCACCATCACCACCACCACCACCACCCCCCCCCCCACCACCATCACCACCACCACCACCTCCACCACCACCTCCACCACCTCCACCACCACCACCACCATCCACCACCACCACCACCACCTCCACCACCACCACCCACCATCACCACCACCACCCGATTGAAGTGTGCAGGGTGACCCCAGGACGACCTCCCCCCAGCCACAAGCGTCTCTGCTCTCGAGCTCCAGCCAGCAGCGGAGAGAGGAGATGATTCTGCTGACGATGCTGATGAGGATGATCCTGATGATGATGATGATGATCGTGCTGCTGCTGCTGATGATATTGCTGATGATTCTGCTGACGATGCTGATGAGGATGATCCTGATGATGATGATGATCGTGCTGCTGCTGCCGATGATGCTGCTGCTGCTGACACTGCTGATGACGATGATGCTGCTGGTGGTCGGGGACGAGACTCACGCAGGGCAGGCTGAGCGAGCGGCAGGTCCTCTCGCAGGCCTTGCCCAGGTCTCCGTCGGGCAGCGTGGAGCAGTTTGCGTAGACTCGGGGTGCCTCGCACAGCTCTAGGGCGGGAGCAGAGGAGGGAGAGTCACGCCGGGCACGTCATCGGAAGCCTGGGCCGCCTCAAACACCTCGTCAACGTCGTCATCTTCACAGCGGGTGGTCTTAGCTAAGCCGACTTCAGTGTACTTGATTCGATGCTTTCGTGACTGCAGGAATTACTCCTTGGTTTTATCGGTAAAAGTCACGTAGAAATAAGAGGTTATAATAAAATTACGTAATAGCATACGACGTTCCAGATTGGAAGGTTTCGCGCCTGCAAGGATCCACACTCTTTGGTGCTATTCGGTAAGGCCACCAAGTAGGTAAAAAAAAAATAAAACAGCAAAAATCACGACGTTTCGGCCACAACACAAACTGGCCTCCATCAGGTGAGACAGTCCGGTCCCTTCACCTGATGAAGGCCGCTCGTGCTGCGGCCGAAACGTCGTGATTTTTGCTGTTTTATTTTTTTTACCTACGTGGTGACTTTACCGGATAGAACCAAAGAGTGAGAATAAGACGTTTCGATTGCAACGCAAGCAGTCATCATCAGGCACCGAAGAGCTAACTTTAAGAGAGAGGAAACACAGAACCGCAGATAGATAGATATACACAGACACCTAAGCAGAGGAAGTTAACACAGAGAGACACAACGCATGGAGCACAGAGAGAGTCTCCGTGCCGAATGCCTTAGCATGCTGTGGTTGCCTCGCCTGATGGGGATTACTTGTGTTGCTATTGACACGTCGTGATTTATTTTGCTTTATCTCTCTACCTGTGATGGCTTCACCGAGAGGTAAGTTTAGTTTCATGGAATCGTCCTCATCAGCAACACGGAGACGATCTACACCGCCGAGCCCATTTCGAATCGAAGTTTCATCGGCAAGGCGACTGCCACTTGGCATGAGTCTCAGCGGAGAAAGTTTTGAATCATCGTGTGAACCCCAGAGGGCATCAAGGCAATGCCGCAGTTTACGCTTCCAAATTAACTTGCTTCAGCAGTTTCTAAATACTCTGTAATTGGTAACATTGGAGTGCAAAATTAGTGTTTGCTTACCGAACTTCCAGGCTACGTTATTTGCTACCGGCGTGATGACTTTAGCGAAAGAACCAAAAATGATGGATTCCTGCAGTGACGAAAGCTCATAGCTAAGGGCCTTCGGGAACACTGTCATCCGCAATAATGTATTTGACATATTCTTAGTTCTTTCGGTAAAGTCACGTTGTAGGGAAACAACAAAATAATAAAATATATATAAAACAATAAAAATTCTCACGACGTTTCGACCATAACACAAACACACCTGAAGACGACCGTTTGAGTTATGGTCGAAACGTCGTGAGAATTTTTATTGTTTTATATATATTATTATTTTGTTGTTTCCCTTCAACGTGACTTTACCGAAAGAACTAAGATAATGAATTACTGCAGTCACGAAAGCTTTAAATCAAAATGTATTTGACGGCGAAGATGTGAATGTTGTCGCGTTAAACCCGGCAACAACCACCACCACCACCACTCGACACGGCCCAGTCGGCGATAAGAGTCAACCCACAGCATTTACAATTCGAATTGGTTCACTACCCCAACACAACAACTGGTTAGTGCTGTACTAGTAACGAATTGGTTCACTACCCCAACACACAACCGTTTAGTGCTGTACTAGTAACGAATTGGTTCACTACCCCAACACACAACCGGTTAGTGCTGTACTAGTAACGAATTGGTTCACTACCCCAACACACAACAACCGGTTAGTGCTGTACTAGTAACTAATTGGTTCACTACCCCAACACACAACTGGTTAGTGCTGTACTAGTAACGAATTGGTTCGCTACTCCAACACGCAACAACCGGTTAGTGTTGTACTAGTAACTAATTGGTTCACTACTCCAACACACAACTGGTTAGTGCTGTACTAGTAACGAATTGGTTCACTACCCCAACACACAACCGGTTAGTGCTGTACTAGTAACGAATTGGTTCACTACCCCAACACACAACCGGTTAGTGCTGTACTAGTAACTAATTGGTTCACTACCCCAACACACAACTGGTTAGTGCTGTACAAGTAACGAATTGGTTCACTACTCCAATACACAACTGGTTAGTGCTGTACTAGTAACGAATTGATTCACTACTCCAACACACAACCGGTTAGTGCTGTACTAGTAACGAATTGGTTCACTACTCCAACACACAACCGGTTAGTGTTGTACTAGCAACGAATTGATTCACTACTCCAACACACAACAACCGGTTAGTGCTGTACTAGTAACGAATTGGTTCACGACTCCAACACACAACCGGTTAGTGCTGTACTAGTAACGAATTGGTTCACTACCCCAACACACAACCGGTTAGTGTTGTACTAGTAACGAATTAGTTCACTACTCCAACACACTACCGGTTAGTGCTGTACTAGTAACGAATTGGTTCACTACCCCAACACACAACTGGTTAGTGCTGTACTAGTAACGAATTAGTTCACTACTCCAACACACAACCAGTTAGTGCTGTACTAGTAACGAATTGGTTCACTACTCAAACACACAACTGGTTAGTGCTGTACTAGTAACGAATTGGTTCACTACCCCAACACACAACAACTGGTTAGTGCTGTACTAGTAACGAATTGGTTCACTACCCCAACACACAACCGGTTAGTGCTGTACTAGTAACGAATTGGTTCACTACCCCAACACACAACCGGTTAGTGCTGTACTAGTAACGAATTAGTTCACTACTCCAACACACAACCAGTTAGTGCTGTACTAGTAACGAATTAGTTCACTACTCCAACACACAACCAGTTAGTGCTGTACTAGTAACGAATTGGTTCACTACCCCAACACACAACCAGTTAGTGCTGTACTAGTAACGAATTGGTTCACTACCCCAACACACAACCGGTTAGTGCTGTACTAGTAACGAATTGGTTCACTACCCCAACACACAACCGGTTAGTGCTGTACTAGTAACGAATTGGTTCACTACTCCAACACACAACAACCGGTTAGTGCTGTACTAGTAACTAATTAGTTCACTACTCCAACACACAACTGGTTAGTGCTGTACTAGTAACGAATTGGTTCACTACTCAAACACACAACTGGTTAGTGCTGTACTAGTAACGAATTAGTTCACTACTCCAACACACAACCAGTTAGTGCTGTACTAGTAACGAATTGGTTCACTACCCCAACACACAACCAGTTAGTGCTGTACTAGTAACGAATTGGTTCACTACCCCAACACACAACCGGTTAGTGCTGTACTAGTAACGAATTGGTTCACTACCCCAACACACAACCGGTTAGTGCTGTACTAGTAACGAATTGGTTCACTACTCCAACACACAAAACTGGTTAGTACTGTACTAGTAACGAATTGATTTACTAGTCCAACACACAACTGGTTAGAGCTGTACTAGTAACAAATTGGTTCACTACCCCAACACACAACCGGTTAGTGCTGTACTAGTAACGAATTGGTTCACTACTCCAACACACAACCGGTTAGTGCTGTACTAGTAACGCATTGACCACGTTTTGTTAACGTGACACAAACCCCTTACTGATTGGCTGTGTCGGGTGGTGGCGGGTTTAACGACACAACACTTATATTTACGCGATGTAAGCCAAAATAAATCTGGGTAACGGCAATCGGCAAACCCTTAACCGTAAAAAACACCGGCAAGTCAGACTAATAAAGGGGTGAAGCCCGGACCGGCTTGCCGTGAGGGCGTTGCCGTAGTGGTTGTTGTGGTTGTGGTAGTTGTGGTGGTTGTGGCCGTGGTTGATGTGGTTGTGGTAGTTGTGGTGGTTGTTGTGGTTGTTGTGATTGTTGCCGTGGTGGTTGTTGTGGTTGTGGTAGTTGTGGTGGTTGTTGTGGTTGTTGTGGTTGTTGCCGTAGTGGTTGTTGTGGTTGTGGTAGTTGTGGTGGTTGTGGCCGTGGTTGATGTGATTGTTGCCGTGGTGGTTGTTGTGGTGGTGGTAGTTGTGGTGGTTGTTGCCGTGGTGGTTGTTGTGGTGGTGGTAGTTGTGGTGGTTGTGGCCGTGGTTGTTGTGGTTGTTGTCGTGGTGGTTGTTGTGGTTGTGGTGGTTGTGGTGGTTGTTGTGGTTGTGGTTCAACCCGTCTCACCTTGTTGCTTGGGGTTTTCACAGTGGAGTACTCCGAACTTGCACACGCTGTGACACACACACAGTGATACATACACAGTGATACACACATACACAGTGATACACACACACGCTGTGACACAACACACACAGTAATACACACGCTGTGACACACACAGTGATACACACACACATAGTGACACACACACACAGTGACACACACACATAGTGACACACACAGTGATACACACACATAGTGACACACACAGTGATACATACACACACAGTGATACACACACACACAGTGACACACACACAGTGATACACACACACACATAGTGATACACACACACAGTGATACACACAGTGATACACACACACACATAGTGACACACACACACATAGTGACACACACACAGTGATACACACAGTGATACACACACACATAGTGACACACACACAGTGATACACACACACACATAGTGATACACACAGTGATACACACACACATAGTGACACACACACACAGTGATACACACACACAGTGATACACACACAGTGACACACACACACAGTGATACACACACAGTGATACACACACACAGTGATACACACACACAGTGATACACACACACACAGTGATACACACGCTGTGACACACACACAGTGATACACACACACAGTGATACACACACACAGTGACACACACACACAGTGATACACACACACACATAGTGACACACACACACAGTAATACACACGCTGTGACACACACACAGTGATACACACACACACACACAGTGATACACACACAGTGATACACACACACACAGTGATACACACACACAGTGATACACACACACAGTGATACACACACACAGTGATACACACACACACACAGTGATACACACATACATAGTGACACACACACACAGTGATACACACGCTGTGACACACACACACAGTGATACACACACACACATAGTGACACACACACACACAGTAATACACACGCTGTGACACACACAGTCATACACACAACAACAACAACAACCGCCATTCGCCACTAAGTGGCGGCGACGTCACCACGACGCTTGTGCCAGGCTATGTGCACCCTGAGGCCACGTGAAGTGTCGAACGCCCGCGGGCAGGAGGTCACTGGGCAGACCCAGCAGGTGCCACGGGTCGACTGACTGAGATGACTGGCTGATGCACCACCTGTGCCCCCTACTGTGCCAACCTGCTGTGCTTTAGCCACCCGGCGCTCCGCTCGTTGTTGTGAGCGTTGCTCCTCCGCCCTCCGTTGTTGTTGGAGGGCGACTACCTCCAACTGCCCAGTAGCATCCTTCACGAGCCTCCTCCACAGAGGTCGATCTTGATACCGCTGGTACCAGTCATCGGCAAGTCCACTCAGCTCCACGTCCTCCAGTACCACATCACTCCATCTCTTCTCTAGCCCGTGCCGCGCCCGCTTAGCCCCCTCAATCCGGCCGAACAAAAGCTGTTTCGGCATGCGTTGGCTGGGCATGCGGGCTACATGACCCAGCCATCGCAGCCTTGCCCGCCGGAGGAGCTCACCGATGAGACCGTGCCCAGATCTTTCAAGGATTTGTGAGCTCCTCACACAATCCAGTCTGGTTAAACCCAGGATGGATCGTAGGCAGACCAGCCTAAATGTTTCTAACCGGCGAAGATGTTCCATTAGGGGGGTCCACGTTTCGCAAGCGTAGAGAAGGGAGGGAATGACCGTGGCCGAGAAGACCTGAAGCTTAGTGCGGAGCGACAAACCAGGTAGCTTCCACACAGCGTTACGCAACCGATGAAAAGATATTGCCGCTCGACTGATTCGGAGTGAGACCTCTGGTGTTAAGCTGGAGCCAGTCATAAGCACACGGCCCAGGTATGGGAAACTCTCCACTCTCTCCACAACTGCCCCATCACCGGTAGGGAGTTGTGGGGGTGGAGTGTCCGATGGTACAAAATACCCAGGCAGGTGCTTAGTTTTGGTGGGGCTGATGGTAAGGCCCCATCTCTTAATGGCACGCTCCAGTCTCAGCAGCAACGTCTCCAACTCCCCCTCTGAATGAGCAGCTATTACCAAATCATCGGCATACATATATCTGTACCAGATGGAAATTCCTCCAGTACAGCTATTGAAGGCTTCACGAACTACGTGGTCAAAATAGATGTTAAATAATGTGGGAGCCAGAGGACATCCCTGTCGCACCCCAAGGTGTACAGGGAATGGCTCTGACTCCTGGCCACGTAGTTTTACCTGGGCCCGCTCACCATCATGAAGGTCCTTAATGATCGTGAGCAGAGGGTCAGGGACTCCAAAAACACGAAGAACAACCCAGAGCCCAGGCCTACTGATGGTATCATAGGCCTTGACCAGGTCAATAAAGCAGAGATGTAGGTCTTGTTGGAATTCCCTACACCTCTGCTGTAGCAGACGGACAGAAAATATGGCATCTGTGCAGGACCGCCCTTTCCTGAAACCTCATTGGGGCTCCGCAAGCCTCTCCTCAGCGTGCCTGGCAAGGCGATGTTGAATAATCCTTTCCAGGACCTTCCCGGCACACTGAGGAGTGAGATCCCCTGTAGTTGTTACAGTCGGTGCGGTCCCCCTTCTTAAAGATGGGGACCACCAGGGCATCCTTCCAATCCTGCAGAACCCGTCCAGTGGTCCAGACTGTTGTCATATAGGGCAGTCTGTGCACAAACGCCACCCTCCCTCAACATTTCGCTTGGGAGATCATCTCTACCCGGTGCCTTTCCTGGTCTCAGACTCTGGATCGCCTTCAGTACTTCCTCAACAGATGGCACTTCAGCCAGCCACTCGCAGGGGGTTACTTCTTCCAATATTTGAGGCACCGCAGCCTCAGCAGGGTAATCCCCACTTTGTCCCATGATGTTTTCCAGGACCTCACAGAAATGCTCAGCAAATCTACAAACCTGTTCCTGGGGGTCGGAGATTGGATCACCGTTTTTTCCCCTAATGATGGTAATCAGTGTGGCGCTGCAGGTTACTTTTTTGATGTAGTTAAATAGGGATTTGTGATCGCGGGCCATTGAGGCAAGACTTCATCTCTTCAGCAACCCGCGACCACCACCCATCCTTGCCTCGCGGCTCTCCGAACCTCCGAGCGAAGGCTGCAGTAAGCCTCCTCATTCTCTGACATGGGATGCTGTAGCCAATGAGAGTGGGCCTGGCGCTTTTTCTCAGCCAGCTTGAACAAACACCTCCTCTGCCAGCCAGGGTCTCTGGGGAGGTCTGGACCGCGTACCCAAAGCAGCCATTGCAGCTGCATGAGTCACAGTCCTAAACCTCGCCCATTTACCCTCGACATCAGGAGGAGTGGGGGACGATGCCAACCCCAGCCGCAAGCGATGATGAAATTCTCGCTTGCAACTTCCACAAAGCTAGCTGAGACCTGGCCACCTTAGGTTGGAATGGGGTCCTGGGTGTACACCCACCACCGGAGTGGAAGAATGGCAGGCGACACACACAGTGACACACGCTGTGATACACACAGTGACACACACAGTGACACACACAGTGACACACGCTGTGACACACGCTGTGACACACACAGTGACACAGTGACACACACAGTGACACACACATAGTGACACACAGTGACACACACAGTGACACACAGTGACACACAGTGACACACATTGACACACAGTGACACACTGTGACACACAGGCACACGCACTGACACACGCTGTGACACACGCTGTGACACACGCTGTGACACACACAGTGACACACACAGTGACACACAGTGACACACACAGTGACACACAGTGACACACAGTGACACACACAGTGACACACACATAGTGACACACACACAGTGACACACAGTGACACACACATAGTGACACACAGTGACACACACACAGTGACACACAGTGACACACAGTGACACACATAGTGACACACAGTGACACACAGGCACACGCACTGACACACGCTGTGACACACAAAGACAAAGATCACCCTATAGCCTTGAATAGACTGTAGGGGCAAGTGCTGTTAGTGAGCACCTATGAAAGCCGGCTAACGATGTTCAATACACGACACCGCAACACCAGCTACTCATTTGAGGCTGAGTCTACCTAGGGGAGGCCCAGGACCGGTTCAGATAATCGTTAACGGTGTTGGCCATGAGCGGGGATCAAACTCGGGTTAACTACACCACAACTACACCACAACTACACCACAACTTCACCACAACTACACCACAACTTCACCATAACTACACCACAACTTCACCACAACTACACCACAACTTCACCATAACTACACCACAACAACTTCACAACTACACCACAACTACACCACAACTTCACCACTACTACACCACAACTACACTACAACTACACCACAACTTCACCACAACTACACCACAACTTCACCACAACTACACCACAACTACACTACTACACCATAACTTCACCACAACTACACTACTACACCACAACTACACCACAACTACACCATATCTTCACCACAACTACACCACAACTTTACCACAACTACACCACAACTACACCACAACAACACCACAACTACACCACAACTTCACCACAACTACACCACAACTACACCACAACTTTACCACAACTACACCACAACTACCCCACAACTACACCACAACTACACTACTACACCACAACGACACCACAACTACACCACAACTTCACCACAACTACACCACAACTACACCACAACTACACTATTACAACACAACTACACCACAACTTCACCACAACTACACCACAACTACACCACAACTACACTATTACAACACAACTACACCACAACTTCACCACAACTACACCACAACGACACCACAACTACACCACAACTACACTACTACACCACAACTACACCACAACTACACTACTACACCACAACTTCGCCACAACTACACCACAACTTCACCACAACTTCACCACAACTACACCACAACTTCACCACAACTACACCACAACTACACCACAACTACACCACAACTACACCACAACTACACCACAACTACACAACAACTTCACCACAACTACACCACAACTACACCACAACTACACCACAAACTACACCACAACTACACCACAACTACACCACAACTACACAACAACTACACCACAACTACACTACTACACCACAACTACATCACAACTTCACCACAACTACACCACAACTACACAACAACTTCACCACAACTTCACCACAACTACACTACTACACCACAACTACACCACAACTACACCACAACTTCACCACAACTACACTACAACTACACCACAACTACACCACAACACCACAACTACACTACCGCTCCCCACTGGTGCACAGGGATGGTGGGTGGGTGACTGAGTGGCTGACTGAGTGGGTGTGTGAGTGACTGAGTGGGTGGGTGAGTGGGTGGGTGAGTGGGTGGGTGGGTGACTGAGTGGATGAGTGGGTGGGTGGGTGAGTGGGTGGGTGACTGAGTGGATGAGTGGGTGGGTGGGTGAGTGAGTGGATGGGTGAGTGAGTGGGTGAGTGGGTGACTGAGTGGGTGACTGAGTGGGTGACTGAGTGGGTGAGTGCGTGGGTGGGTGGGTGGGTGGCTGAGTGGGTGAGTGGGTGACTGAGTGGGTGACTGAGTGGGTGGGTGGGTGACTGAGTGGGTGGGTGGGTGACTGAGTGGGTGACTGAGTGGGTGGGTGGGTGGCTGAGTGGGTGGGTGAGTGACTGAGTGGGTGACTGAGTGGGTGGGTGGGTGGGTGACTGAGTGGGTGGGTGGCTGAGTGAGTGGGTGGGTGGGTGAGTTAGTAGGTGGGTGGGTGAGTGGGTGGGTGGGTGGGTGAGTGACTGAGTGGGTGACTGAGTGGGTGGGTGAGTGACTGAGTGAGTGAATGACTGACTGAGTGACTGACTGAGTGCGTGACTGAGCGGGTGACTGTATGGGTGGCTGCCTGGATGGGTGCTTGCAGCAGCGTCGGTGCCAGGCTAGGTGCGCCTCACCATCTCTGCCCGCCGCTCTGGTAGCTCTGCCCGGCCGGCACCAGGCGGTTGCCCGCGTAGCAGGGGCAGCCCTGGGGAGGGACGCAGCTGCCCTCTGGCTCCAGCAGCTGCCCCTCGGGGCACAAGCAGCCTGGCAGTGGAGCGGGCACAGGTAGCGGTCACCACGGGCAGGCGAGGGGTCACGTGGTAGGGAGCGTCACCCCACGGTGCGGTGTGGCGTGACCCCGTGGGGGTGGGGTGGTGTGACTGTGCGGTGTTGTGTGACCCCGTGGGGTGATGTGACCCCGTGGGGTGGGGTGGTGTGACCCCGTGGGGTGTGGTGTGACCCCGTGGGGTGATGTGACCCCGTGGGGGTGGGGTGGTGTGACTGCGGTGTGGTGTGACCCCGTGGGGTGATGTGACCCCACAGGGTGGTGTGGTATGACTGTGTGGTGTGACTGTGTGGTGTGACCCCACGGTGCGGTGTGACTGTGCGGTGTGGCGTGACCCCGTGGGGTGTGGCGTGACCCCGTGGGGGTGGGCTGGTGTGACTGTACGGTGTGGTGTGACTCTGTGACTGTGTTACTGTGTGGTGTGACTGTGTGGTGTGACTCTGTGGTGTGACTGTGTGACTGTGTGGTGTGACTGTGTGACTGTGTTACTGTGTGACTGTGTGACTGTGTTACTGTGTGACTGTGTGACTGTGTGGTGTGACTGTGTGACTGTGTGACTGTGTGGTGTGACTGTGTGACTGTGTGGTGTGACTGTGTGACTGTGTGACTGTGTGACTGTGTGGTGTGACTGTGTGACTGTGTGGTGTGACTGTATGACTGTGTGGTGTGACTGTGTGACTGTGTGACTGTGTGACTGTGTGGTGTGACTGTGTGACTGTGTGACTGTGGTGACTGTGTGACTGTGTGACTGTGTGACTGTGTGACTGTGTGACTGTGTGGTGTGACTGTGTGACTGTGTGACTGTGTGGTGTGACTGTGTGACTGTGTGGTGTGACTGTGTGACTGTGTGACTGTGTGGTGTGACTGTGTGGTGTGACTGTGTGACTGTGCGACTGTGTGACTGTGTGGTGTGACTGTGTGGTGTGACTGTGTGACTGTGTGACTGTGTGGTGTGACCCCACGGTGTGGTGTGACTGTGTGACTGTGTGGTGTGACTGTGTGAGTGTGTGACTGTGTGACTGTGTGACTGTGTGGTGTGACTGTGTGACTGTGTGACTGTGTGGTGTGACCCCACGATGTGGTGTGACAGTGTGACTGTGTGGTGTGACTGTGAGTGTGTGACTGTGTGACTGTGTGACTGTGTGGTGTGACTGTGTGACTGTGTGGTGTGACCCCACGATGTGGTGTGACAGTGTGACTGTGTGATGTGACTGTGTGACTGTGTGGTGTGACTGTGTGACAGTGTGACTGTGTGGTGTGACTGTGTGACTGTGTGACTGTGGTGACTGTGTGACTGTGTGGTGTGACTGTGTGACTGTGTGACTGTGTGACTGTGTGGTGTGACTGTGTGACTGTGTGACTGTGTGGTGTGACCGTGTGGTGTGACTGTGTGGTGTGACCGTGTGGTGTGACTGTGGTGTGACTGTGTGACTGTGTGACTGTGTGGTGTGACTGTGTGACTGTGTGGTGTGACTGTGTGACTGTGTGGTGTGACTGTGTGACTGTGTGGTGTGACTGTGACTGTGTGGTGTGACTGTGTGACTGTGTGGTGTGACCCCACGGTGTGGTGTGACCCCACGGTGTGGTGTGACTGTGTGACTGTGTGACTGTGTGGTGTGACTGTGTGACTGTGTGGTGTGACTGTGTGACTGTGTGGTGTGACTGTGGTGTGACTGTGTGACTGTGTGGTGTGACTGTGTGACTGTGTGGTGTGACTGTGTGGTGTGGTGTGACCCCACGGTGTGGTGTGACCCCACGGTGTGGTGTGACTGTGTGACTGTGTGACTGTGTGACTGTGTGGTGTGACTGTGTGACTGTGTGACTGTGTGGTGTGACTGTGTGACTGTGTGACTGTGTGACTGTGTGGTGTGACTGTGTGACTGTGTGGCGTGACTGTGTGACTGTGTGACTGTGTGACTGTGTGGTGTGACTGTGGTGTGACTGTGTGACTGTGTAACTGTGTGGTGTGACTGTGTGACTGTGTGGTGTGACTGTGTGACTGTGTGGTGTGACCCCACGGTGTGGTGTGACTGTGTGGTGTGGTGTGACTGTGTGACTGTGTGACTGTGTGGTGTGACTGTGTGACTGTGTGACTGTGTGACTGTGTGGTGTGACTGTGTGACTGTGTGGTGTGACTGTGTGGTGTGGTGTGACCCCACGGTGTGGTGTGACTGTGTGACTGTGTGACTGTGTGGTGTGACTGTGTGACTGTGTGGTGTGACGTGTGGTGTGGTGTGACGTGTGGTGTGGTGTGACCCCACGGTGTGGTAGTGACCCCACGGTGTGGTGTGACTGTGTGACTGTGTGACTACCTGAGTAGGGGACGTCTCCGTCGCAGGCCGAGGGCTCCGCATATCCGTAGCAAGTCTTGGAGCAGGCACTGGGCGCCTCGCTCAGCAGCTGGCCGGCCGGGCAAGTCTCCGCTACACCGTTACATCATCAGCATCATCATCAGCATCATCGTCATCCATCATGAGCCATCATCAGCATCATCATCAGCATCATCGTCATCCATCATGAGCCATCATCAGCATCATCATCAGCAGCTGGCCGGCCGGGCAAGACTCCGCTACACCGTTACAGCATCATCAGCATCATCAGCATCATCGTCATCCATCATGAGCCATCATCAGCATCAGCAGCTGGCCGGCCGGGCAAGTCTCCGCTACACCGTTACATCATCAGCATCATCATCAGCATCATCGTCATCCATCATGAGCCATCATCAGCATCATCATCAGCATCATCGTCATCCATCATGAGCCATCATCAGCATCATCATCAGCAGCTGGCCAGCCGGGCAAGACTCCGCTACACCGTTACAGCGGCGTCATCCATCATCGTCATCATCATCCACATCATGATCATCATCGTCCACATCATCATCATCATCGTCCACATCATCATCATCATCGTCCACATCATCATCATCATCCACATCATCCATCATCGTCCACATCATCATCATCATCCACATCATCCATCATGAGCCATCACCATCATCATCGTCATCGTCCACATCATCCATCATCATCGTCATCCATCATGAGCCATCAGCATCATCATCATCGTCATCATCGTCCACATCATCCATCATGAGCCATCATCATCATCGTCGTCGACATCGTCCACATCATCCATCATCAGCATCAGCATCATCATCATCGTCCACATCATCCATCATGAGCCATCATGAGCCATCATCATCATCGTCCACATCATCCATCATCAGCATCATCAGCATCATCAGCATCATCATCATCGTCCACATCATCCATCATCAGCATCATCATCATCGTCCACATCATCCATCATGAGCCATCATGAGTCATCATCATCATCATTGTCCACATCATCCATCATGAGCCATCATGAGCCATCATCATCATCATTGTCCACATCATCCATCATGAACTATCATCAGCATCATCAGCATCATCATCATCATCGTCCACATCGTCCACATCATCCATCATGAGCCATCATCAGCATCATCATCATCGTCCACATCGTCCACATCATCCATCATGAGCCATCATCAGCATCATCAGCATCATCATCACGACCCGCCATCACGACCCGCCACGGCTCACCGCAGATGTCGCCCCCCCAGTTGGCGACAGGTGCACCGCGCCTGGCACAGGCACGCGCCAGGGAGCCCAGGGCACCACACAAATTCTCCCGGCTCCGGCTTGTGGAGTGGCACACATCCATCTCGCAGTTCTACGCGGGGTGTGGGTACACGTGGTGTGTGTGGGTACACGTGGTGTGTGTGAGTACACGTGGTGTGGGTACACGTGGTGTGTGTGGGTACACGTGGTGTGTGGGTACACGTGGTGTGGGTACACGTGGTGTGTGTGGGTACACGTGGTGTGTGAGTACACGCGGTGTGTGGGTACACGTGGTGTGTGAGTACACGTGGTGTGTGTACACGTGGTGTGTGAGTACACGTGGGGTGTGTGAGTACACGTGGTGTGTGTGAGTACACGTGGTGTGAGTACACGTGGTGTGTGTGAGTACACGTGGTGTGTGTGAGTACACGTGGTGTGTGGATACACGTGGTGTGTGGGTACGGGTGTGGGTACGGGTGTGGGTACGGGTGTTGGTACACGGGTGTGAGTACATGGGTGTGGGTACGCGTGTGGGTACGTGTGTGGGTATGTGTGTGGGTATGTGTGTGGGTACGTGTGTCGGTATGTGTGTGGGTATGTGTGTGGGTACGTGTGTGGGTATGTGTGTGGGTACGGGTGTGGGCACAGGTGTGTGTACGCCGGTGTGAGTACACGTGTGTGGGTACGTGTGTGGGTACACGGGTGTGCGTACGTGTGTGGGTATGTGTGTGGGTACACGGGTGTGGGTACGGGTGTGGGTACGCGGGTGTGGGTACACGGGATAGAGTCATCTTGTTGGGTGACTTCAATGCCCGAGTTGGTCATGATGCTGGCACCTGGTCTGGAGTGATTGGAGGGCATGGGCCAGATCAGCTCAATAACAACGGCAGGAGGCTGCTAGATTTTTGTGCAGCCCATAGGCTTGTAATTACCAACACGCTGTTCCGGCATCGGCGCATCCACACAACATCATGGATGCATGCCGGGTCCAAGCAAGAACATCTGCTGGACTACATAGTGACGGACCAGCGGATGCGAGCCCATGTCCTTGACACTAGGACCTACCGTGGAGCTGATCTGCCCTCTGACCATCGACTAGTCATCTGTAAGATGCGCCTGCCATTCTTCCACTCCGGTGATGGGTGTACACCCAGGACCCCATTCAAATCCTTAGTGGCCTGGCCTCAGCTAGCTGATGAAAGTTGCAAGCGAGAATTTCATCATCGCTTGCGGCTGGGGTTGGCATTGTCCCCCACTCCTCCTGATAGGGTAAATGGGCGAGGTTTAGGACTGTGGCTCATGCAGCTGCAATGGCTGCTTTGGGTACGCGGTCCAGACCTCCCCAGAGACCCTGGCTGGCAGAGGAGGTGTTCGTTCAAGCTGGCTGAGAAAAAGCGACAGGCCCACTCTCATCGGCTACAGCATCCCATGTCAGAAAATGAGGAGGCTTACCGCAGCCTTCGCTCGGAGGTTCAGAGAGCCGTGAGGCACTGCAAGGATGGGTGGTGGTCGCGGGTTGCTGAGGAGATGGATTGATGTAATTAAAATCGCTCTTTAATTACATCAAAAAAGTAACCTGCAGCGCCACACCTATTACCATCATTAGGGGAAAGAAGGGTGATTCAATATCCGACCCTCAGGAACAGGTTTGCAGATTTGCTGAGTATTGCTGTGAGGTCCTGGGGGAGTGGAAATCCCTCAGCCAGGAAAACATTGTGGCACAAAGTGAGGATGACCCTGCTGAGGCTGTGGTGCCTCAAATGTTGGAAGAAAAAGTCACCCCCTGTGAGTGGCTGGCTGAGGTGCCATCTGTTGAGGAAGTACTGAAGGCGATCCAGAGTCTGAGACCAGGAAAGGCACCGGGCAGAGATGATCTCCCAAGTGAAATGCTGAAGAAGGGTGGCATTTGTGCACAGACTGCCCTACATGACATTATAACAACAGTCTGGACCACTGGACGGGTTCCGCAGGATTGGACGGATGCCCTGGTGGTCCCCCTCTCTAAGAAGGGAGACCGCACAGACTGTAGCAACTACAGGGGCATCTCACTCCTCAGTGTGCTGGGATAGGTCCTAGCAAGGATTATTCAACATCGCCTTGCCAGGCAAGCTGAGGAGAGGCTTGCGGAGCCATAATAAGGTTTCAGGAAGGGGCGGTCCTGCACAGATGCCATATTTTCTGTCCGTCTGCTACAGCAGAGGTGTAAGGAATGCCAACAAGACCTACATCTCTGCTTTATTGACCTGGTCAAGGCCTATGATACCATCAGTAGGCCTGGGCTCTGGGTTGTTCTTCGTGCTTTCAGAGTCCCTGACCCTCTGCTCACGATCATTAAAGACCTTCATGATGGTGAGCGGGCCTGGGTAAAACTACGTGGCCAGGAGTCAGAGCCATTCCCTGTACACCTTGGGGTGCGACAGGGATGCCCTCTGGCTCCCACATTATTTAACATCTATTTTGACCACGTAGTTCGTGAAGCCTTCAATAGCTATACTGGAGGAATTTCCATCTGGTACAGATACAATGGGAGGCTGATCGATACCCGGGTGCGGTCAAGGGATGGGTCCCTCAACCACGTTATGTATGCCGATGATCTGGTGATTGTTGCTCACTCAGAGGAGGAGTTGGAGATGCTGCTGCTAAACCTGGAGCTTGCCACTAAGAGATGGGGCCTTACCATCAACCCCACCAAAACTAAGCACCTGCCTGGGTATTTTGTGCCATCGGACACTCCATCCCCACAACTCCCAATCGGTGATGGGGCAGTTGTGGAGAGAGTGGAGAGTTTCCCATACCTGGGCAGTGTGCTTATGACCGGCTCCAGTTTAACAGCAGAGGTCTCACTCCAAATCAGTCGAGCGGCAATATCTTTTCATCGGCTGCGTAACGCTTTGTGGAAGCTACCTGGTCTGTCGCTCCGCACTAAGCTTCAGGTCTTCTCGGCCACGGTCATTCCCTCCCTTCTCTACGCTTTCGAAACGTGGACCCCCTTAATGGAGCATCTTCGCGGGTTAGAAACATTTAGGCTGGCCTGCCTACGATCCATCCTGGGTCTAACCAGGCTGGATTGTGTGAGGAGCTCACAAATCCTTAAAAGATCTGAGCAAGGTCCCATCGGTGAGCTCCTCCGGCAGGCAAGGCTGCGTTGGCTGGGTAATGTAGCCCGCATGCCAAGTCACCGCATGCCTAAACAGCTTTTGTTCGGCCGGATCAACGGGGCTAAACGGGCACGGCATGGGCTAGAGAAGAGATGGAGTAATGTGGTACAGGAGGACGTGGAGCTGAGTGGACCTGCCGATGATTGGTACCAGCGGTGTCAAGATCGGCCTCTGTGGAGGAGGCTCGTGAAGGACGCTACTGGGCAGTTGGAGGCAGTCGCCCTCCAACAACAACGGAGGGCGGAGGAGCGACGCTCACAACAACGAGCGGAGCGCCGGGTGGCTAAAGCACAGCAAGTTGGCACAGTAGGGGGCACAGGTGGTGCATCAGCCAGCCATCTCGGTCATCTCAGTCAGTCGACCCGTGACACCTGCTGGGTCTGCCCCATGACCTGCCAGCGGGCGTTCGACACTTCACGTGGCCTCAAGGTGCACATAGCCTGGCACAAGCGTCGTGGTGACGTCACCACCACTGAGTGCTGAATGGCGGTTGTTGTTGTTACGGGTGCGGGTACACGGGTGTGGGTACGGGCGAATACACGGGTCTGGGTATGGGTGTACGGGTACGGGTGGATGCACGGGTGGGTGTACGGGTGGTGGCGAGTGGCAGCTGCTGTCTATAAACAACGCCACAGGGGAGACAAAGGCGGCCGGGCGTGATGCTGGCAGCCCACCCCCCTCGTGCACCACAGAGCCAGTAGCCTTCATAGGCGCTGCTGCTCACGACTAACAGCACTTGCCCCCACAGCCTGCTGAGGCTACCCGGGGGAGCTTTGTCAGCCCGCTCACCTTCTTGAAGGGTTCAAAGTCGAGGTACTTGTGGCACGTCTTGAAGACGGGATGGTCCGAGACGTCACAGTGCGTGCTCAGCTCCTCTGTGGGAAGGAGAGTGGCATCTGTGGTGAGGCTGTGGGTCTCTGTGTGGTGAGGCTGTGGGTCTCTGTGTGGTGAGTCTGTGGGTCTCTGTGTGGTGAGTCTGTGGGTCTCTGTGTGGTGAGTCTGTGGGTCTCTGTGTGGTGAGTATGTGGGTCTCTGTGTGAGTCTGTGGGTCTCTGTGTGATGAGTCTGTGGGTCTCTGTGTGGTGAGTCTATGGGTCTCTGTGGTGAGTCTGTGGGTCTCTGTGGTGAGTTTATGGGTCTCTGTGGTGAGGCTGTGGGTCTCTGTGTGGTGAGGCTGTGGGTCTCTGTGGTGAGCCTGTGGGTCTCTGTGGTGAGGCTGTGGGTCTCTGTGTGGTGAGTCTGTGGGTCTGTGTGGTGAGTCTGTGGGTCTCTGTGTGGTGAGTCTATGGGTCTCTGTGTGGTGAGTCTGTGGGTCTCTGTGTGGTGAGTCTATGGGTCTCTGTGTAAGTCTGTGGGTCTCTGTGTGGTGAGTCTATGGGTCTCTGTGGTGAGCCTGTGGGTCTCTGTGGTGAGGCTGTGGGTCTCTGTGGTGAGTCTATGGGTCTCTGTGGTGAGGCTGTGGGTCTCTGTGGTGAGGCTGTGGGTCTCTGTGTGGTGAGTCTGTGGGTCTCTGTGTGAGTCTGTGGGTCTCTGTGTGGTGAGTCTGTGGGTCTCTGTGTGGTGAGTCTGTGGGTCTCTGTGGTGAGGCTGTGGGTCTCTGTGTGGTGAGTCTGTGGGTCTCTGTGTGAGTCTGTGGGTCTCTGTGTGATGAGTCTATGGGTCTCTGTGGTGAGGCTGTGGGTCTCTGTGTGGTGAGGCTGTGGGTCTCTGTGTGAGTCTGTGGGTCTCTGTGTGAGTCAGTGGGTCTCTGTGGTGAGGCTGTGGGTCTCTGTGTGAGTCTGTGGGTCTCTGTGTGAGTCTGTGGGTCTCTGTGGTGAGGCTGTGGGTCTCTGTGTGGTGAGTCTGTGGGTCTCTGTGTGGTGAGTCTGTGGGTCTCTGTGTGGTGAGTCTATGGGTCTCTGTGGTGAGGCTGTGGGTCTCTGTGGTGAGGCTGTGGGTCTCTGTGTGATGAGTCTGTGGGTCTCTGTGGTGAGGCTGTGGGTCTCTGTGTGATGAGTCTATGGGTCTCTGTGTGGTGAGTCTATGGGTCTCTGTGGTGAGTCTGTGGGTCTCTGTGTGGTGAGTCTGTGGGTCTCTGTGTGATGAGTCTGTGGGTCTCTGTGTGGTGAGGCTGTGGGTCTCTGTGTGGTGAGTCTATGGGTCTCTGTGGTGAGGCTGTGGGTCTCTGTGTGGTGAGTCTGTGGGTCTCTGTGGTGAGGCTGTGGGTCTCTGTGTGGTGAGTCTGTGGGTCTCTGTGTGGTGAGTCTGTGGGTCTCTGTGTGGTGAGTCTGTGGGTCTCTGTGTGGTGAGTCTATGGGTCTCTGTGGTGAGGCTGTGGGTCTCTGTGTGAGTCTGTGGGTCTCTGTGTGGTGAGTCTGTGGGTCTCTGTGTGGTGAGTCTGTGGGTCTCTGTGGTGAGGCTGTGGGTCTCTGTGTGGTGAGTCTATGGGTCTCTGTGGTGAGGCTGTGGGTCTCTGTGGTGAGTCTATGGGTCTCTGTGTGGTGAGTCTGTGGGTCACTGTGTGGTGAGTCTGTGGGTCTCTGTGTGGTGAGTCTGTGGGTCTCTGTGGTGAGTCTATGGGTCTCTGTGTGGTGAGTCTGTGGGTCTCTGTGTGGTGAGTCTGTGGGTCTCTGTGTGAGTCTGGGGGTCTCTGTGTGAGTCTGTGGGTCTCTGTGTGATGAGTCTGTGGGTCTCTGTGTGGTGAGTCTATGGGTCTCTGTGGTGAGGCTGTGGGTCTCTGTGGTGAGGCTGTGGGTCTCTGTGTGGTGAGTCTATGGGTCTCTGTGTGGTGAGTCTGTGGGTCTCTGTGTGGTGAGTCTGTGGGTCTCTGTGTGGTGAGTCTGTGGGTCTCTGTGTGGTGAGTATGTGGGTCTGTGTGGTGAGTCTGTGGGTCTCTGTGTGGTGAGTCTATGGGTCTCTGTGTGGTGAGTCTGTGGGTCTCTGTGGTGAGGCTGTGGGTCTCTGTGGTGAGGCTGTGGGTCTCTGTGTGGTGAGTCTGTGGGTCTCTGTGGTGAGGCTGTGGGTCTCTGTGTGGTGAGGCTGTGGGTCTCTGTGTGGTGAGTCTATGGGTCTCTGTGGTGAGGCTGTGGGTCTCTGTGTGGTGAGTCTATGGGTCTCTGTGGTGAGGCTGTGGGTCTCTGTGGTGAGGCTGTGGGTCTCTGTGTGGTGAGGCTGTGGGTCTCTGTGTGAGTCTGTGGGTCTCTGTGTGGTGAGTCTGTGGGTCTCTGTGTGGTGAGTCTGTGGGTCTCTGTGTGGTGAGTCTGTGGGTCTCTGTGTGGTGAGTCTGTGGGTCTCTGTGTGGTGAGTCTGTGGGTCTCTGTGGTGAGTCTATGGGTCTCTGTGTGGTGAGTCTGTGGGTCTCTGTGGTGAGTCTATGGGTCTCTGTGTGGTGAGTCTGTGGGTCTCTGTGTGGTGAGTCTGTGGGTCTCTGTGTGGTGAGTCTGTGGGTCTCTGTGGTGAGTCTATGGGTATCTGTGTGGTGAGTCTGTGGGTCTCTGTGTGGTGAGTCTGTGGGTCTCTGTGTGAGTCTGGGGGTCTCTGTGTGAGTCTGTGGGTCTCTGTGTGATGAGTCTGTGGGTCTCTGTGTGGTGAGTCTATGGGTCTCTGTGGTGAGGCTGTGGGTCTCTGTGGTGAGGCTGTGGGTCTCTGTGTGGTGAGGCTGTGGGTCTCTGTGTGGTGAGTCTGTGGGTCTCTGTGTGGTGAGTCTGTGGGTCTCTGTGTGGTGAGTCTGTGGGTCTCTGTGTGGTGAGTCTGTGGGTCTCTGTGGGTCTCTGTGTGGTGAGTCTGTGGGTCTCTGTGTGAGTCTATGGGTCTCTGTGGTGAGTCTGTGGGTCTCTGTGGTGAGTCAGTGTGTCTGTGGTGACTGTGGTGACTGTGGTGACTGTGTGACTGTGGTGACTGTGGTGACTGTGGTGACTGTGTGACTGTGGTGACTGTGGTGACTGTGTGTCTGTGTGACTGTGGTGACTGTGGTGACTGTGGTGTCTGTGTGACTGTGGTGACTGTGGTGACTGTGTGACTGTGGTGACTGTGGTGACTGTGGTGACTGTGTGACTGTGGTGACTGTGGTGACTGTGGTGAGTCTGTGGTGACTGTGGTGACTGTGTGACTGTGGTGTCTGTGTGACTGTGGTGACTGTGGTGACTGTGTGTCTGTGGTGACTGTGTGACTGTGTGACTGTGGTGACTGTGTGACTGTGTGACTGTGGTGACTGTGGTGTCTGTGTGACTGTGGTGACTGTGTGACTGTGTGACTGTGGTGTCTGTGTGACTGTGGTGACTGTGTGAGTCAGTGTGACTGTGTGTCTGTGTGACTGTGGTGACTGTGTGACTGTGGTGACTGTGTGACTGTGGTGTCTGTGGTGACTGTGGTGACTGTGTGTCAGTGTGACTGTGTGACTGTGGTGACTGTGGTGACTGTGTGACTGTGTGACTGTGTGACTGTGGTGTCTGTGTGACTGTAGGGACTGTGTGACTGTGGTGTCTGTGTGACTGTGGTGACTGTGGTGTCTGTGTGACTGTGTGACTGTGGTGTCTGTGTGACTGTGGTGTCTGTGTGACTGTGTGACTTTGGTGTCTGTGTGACTGTGTGACTGTGGTGTCTGTGTGACTGTGTGACGTGGTGACTGTGTGACTGTGTGAGTCAGTGTGACTGTGTGTCTGTGTGACTGTGGTGACTGTGTGACTGTGGTGACTGTGGTGACTGTGGTGTCTGTGGTGACTGTGGTGACTGTGTGACTGTGGTGTCTGTGTGACTGTGGTGACTGTGGTGACTGTGTGACTGTGGTGTCTGTGTGACTGTGGTGACTGTGGTGACTGTGGTGACTGTGTGTCTGTGTGACTGTGGTGACTGTGGTGACTGTGTGACTGTGGTGAGTCTGTGGTGACTGTGTGACTGTGTGACTGTGGTGTCTGTGTGACTGTGGTGACTGTGGTGACTGTGGTGACTGTGTGACTGTGTGACTGTGGTGACTGTGGTGACTGTGGTGACTGTGTGACTGTGGTGACTGTGGTGACTGTGTGACTGTGTGACTGTGGTGACTGTGGTGTCTGTGTGACTGTGGTGACTGTGGTGACTGTGGTGTCTGTGTGACTGTGGTGACTGTGGTGACTGTGGTGTCTGTGTGACTGTGGTGACTGTGGTGACTGTGGTGACTGTGGTGACTGTGGTGTCAGTGTGACTGTGGTGACTGTGGTGACTGTGTGTCTGTGGTGACTGTGGTGACTGTGTGACTGTGGTGACTGTGGTGACTGTGGTGACTGTGGTGACTGTGGTGACTGTGGTGACTGTGGTGACTGTGGTGACTGTGGTGACTGTGTGACTGTGGTGACTGTGTGACTGTGGTGACTGTGGTGACTGTGTGACTGTGGTGACTGTGGTGTCAGTGTGACTGTGGTGACTGTGGTGTCTGTGGTGACTGTGGTGACTGTGGTGACTGTGGTGTCTGTGGTGACTGTGGTGACTGTGGTGACTGTGTGACTGTGGTGACTGTGGTGACTGTGGTGACTGTGGTGTCTGTGTGACTGTGGTGACTGTGGTGACTGTGTGACTGTGGTGACTGTGGTGACTGTGTGACTGTGGTGTCTCTGTGACTGTGGTGACTGTGGTGACTGTGGTAACGGTGTGACTGTGGTGTCTGTGTGACTGTGGTGACTGTGTGACTGTGGTGACTGTGGTGTCTGTGGTGACTGTGGTGACTGTGGTGACTGTGGTGACTGTGGTGACTGTGTGACTGTGGTGTCTCTGTGACTGTGGTGACTGTGGTGACTGTGGTGACTGTGGTGTCTGTGTGACTGTGGTGACTGTGTGACTGTGGTGACTGTGTGACTGTGGTGACTGTGGTGTCTGTGTGACTGTGGTGACTGTGGTGACTGTGGTGTCTGTGGTGACTGTGGTGTCTGTGGTGACTGTGGTGACTGTGTGACTGTGTGACTGTGGTGTCTGTGTGACTGTGTGACTGTGGTGACTGTGGTGTCTGTGTGACTGTGTGACTGTGGTTACTGTGGTGTCAGTGTGACTGTGGTGACTGTGGTGACTGTGGTGTCTGTGTGACTGTGTGACTGTGGTGACTGTGGTGTCAGTGTGACTGTGGTGACTGTGGTGACTGTGTGACTGTGGTGTCTGTGTGACTGTGTGACTGTGGTGACTGTGGTGTCTGTGTGACTGTGTGACTGTGGTGACTGTGGTGTCAGTGTGACTGTGGTGACTGTGGTGACTGTGGTGACTGTGTGACTGTGGTGACTGTGGTGTCTGTCTGACTGTGTGACTGTGTGACTGTGGTGTCTGTGTGACTGTGTGACTGTGTGACTGTGGTGTCTGTGTGACTGTGTGACTGTGGTGTCTGTGTGACTGTGTGACTGTGGTGTCTGTGGTGACTGTGTGACTGTGGTGTCTGTGTGACTGTGGTGTCTGTGTGACTGTGTGACTGTGGTGTCTGTGTGACTGTGGTGTCTGTGTGACTGTGGTGACTGTGGTGACTGTGTGACTGTGGTGTCTGTGTGACTGTGGTGTCTGTGTGACTGTGGTGTCTGTGTGACTGTGTGTCTGTGTGACTGTGTGACTGTGGTGTCTGTGTGACTGTGTGACTGTGGTGTCTGTGTGACTGTGGTGTCTGTGTGACTGTGTGACTGTGGTGTCTGTGTGACTGTGTGACTGTGTGACTGTGTGACTGTGGTGTCTGTGTGACTGTGGTGTCTGTGTGACTGTGGTGTCTGTGTGACTGTGTGACTGTGGTGTCTGTGTGACTGTGTGACTGTGGTGACTGTGGTGTCTGTGGTGACTGTGGTGTCTGTGGTGACTGTGTGACTGTGGTGTCTGTGTGACTGTGGTGTCAGTGACTGTGGTGTCTGTGTGACTGTGGTGACTGTGTGACTGTGTGTCTGTGTGACTGTGGTGTCTGTGGTGTCTGTGTGACTGTGGTGTCTGTGTGACTGTGGTGACTGTGTGACTGTGGTGTCAGTGACTGTGGTGTCTGTGTGACTGTGTGACTGTGGTGTCTGTGTGACTGTGGTGACTGTGGTGTCTGTGTGACTGTGGTGCTCCCCCCCACTGTCTCTGCAGAGGTTCGGCACGACGATGGCGGCGGCGACTCCGGCTGCGGTGTTCCAGGAAGCGGCGAAGCTCTCCCCGGTCGCCTCCACGATGTTCTGTGGCGACGTGAAGTCGTCCGCCTCCAGCCCATTGTAGTTGCCGCACAACCCTGGGGACCGCAGGCACCACAGACACACCACAGACACCATACACACACCACAGACACCACACACACACCACAGAGACACCACACACACCACAGACACCACACACACACCACACACACACCACACAGACACACACACACCGCAGACACCACACACACCACAGACACCACACACACACCGCAGACACACACAGACACACACACACCACAGGCACCACACACACCACAGACACACCACAGACACACCACAGACACACCACACACACACACCACACACACCACAGACACACCACACACACACCACAGACACCACAGACACACCGCAGACACCACAGACACACCACAGACACACCGCAGACACCACACACAACACACACACACCGCACACACACCGCACACACACCGCAGACACCACAGACACACCGCAGACACCACACACACACCACACACCGCACAGACACCACACAAACACCGCAGACACCACACACACACCACAGACACCACACACACACCGCAGATACACACACAGACACACACACACACCACAGACACACCACAGACACCACACAGACACACCACACACACCACAGACACACCACAGACACCACACACACACCACACACACCACAGACACCACACAGCACACACAGACACCACAGACACACCACAGACACCACACACCACACACAGACACCACAGACACACCACACACACACCACACACACACCACAGACACACCACAGACACCACACACACACCACACACACACCACACACAGACACCACAGACACACCACAGACACCACACACCACACACAGACACCACAGACACACCACACACACACCACACACACACCACAGACACACCACAGACACCACAGACACACCACACACAGACACCACACACACACCACACACACACCACACACACACCACACACACACACACCACAGACACACACACCACAAACACACCACAGACACACCACACACACCACAGACACACCACAGACACACCACAGACACACACCACAGACACACCACACAGACACCACACACACACCACACAGACACACCACAGACACACCACACACAGACACCACACACACACCACACACACACCACACACACACCACAGACACCACACACACACCACAGACACCACACACACACCACACACACCACACAGACACACCACAGACACCACACACACACCACAGACACCACACACACACCACAGACACACCACAGACACCACAGACACACCACAGACACACCACACAGACACCATACACACACCACACACACACCACAGACACACACACACACACCACACACCACACACACACACCACAGACACACCACAGACACCACACACACACCACACACACACCACACACAGACACCACAGACACACCACAGACACCACACACCACACACAGACACCACAGACACACCACACACACACCACACACACACCACAGACACACCACAGACACCACAGACACACCACACACAGACACCACACACACACCACACACACACCACACACACACCACACACACACACACCACAGACACACACACCACAAACACACCACAGACACACCACACACACCACAGACACACCACAGACACACCACAGACACACACCACAGACACACCACACAGACACCACACACACACCACACAGACACACCACAGACACACCACACACAGACACCACACACACACCACACACACACCACACACACACCACAGACACCACACACACACCACAGACACCACACACACACCACACACACCACACAGACACACCACAGACACCACACACACACCACAGACACCACACACACACCACAGACACACCACAGACACCACAGACACACCACAGACACACCACACAGACACCATACACACACCACACACACACCACAGACACACACACACACACCACACACCACACACA